>NC_074673.1:28543786-28843786 GCF_029448725.1 Salvelinus fontinalis | reverse complement strand
CTTAGTCGTCCTCTACTCCCAGCAAAGATTATGTATTTGACATAGGGGAAGTATTTAGGCAGTTCTTGGCCTGTGAAATTTCAAAAGTAGACTACATTTAGCTATAAGTACATTTGCCGCAGTGTTTGGTATTAATCCACAGATTCATGTGACTTCAGTAAAGACTATCTTCACAAGTATTTAGGACAATACCTACTATTTATGGAATGGATAAATCATTCAAAACGCATGGTTTTCTCTGTTGGTTTCCCTGTACTGAGTTAGTTCTGAGTCAGTCTATGGTTGCAAAAACCAGGATTTCTGTAAAACCACGAAATGTTTTGAAAGTTCATGGAATTTTGCAACTCTAGCTCAGACACTGTCTACAAAGAAGAGGAAGAGAGAGCCTACCATCATTCCAGCATCTTTGATCCCCAGGGCCTGAAATTGTTTTCTCAACTGATAATGTACCTCTGCTACCTGTGGAACAGAGAGCATTGAGAGGAGTATTTCCACAGAAATGCAAAAAGAAATGCAATTTCCTGAAGCTAAAAAAGACACTTCAATAATAGGAAGCAGTGTCTTGGAGAGGTAGATACCTTATTGTTGAGTCAAGCATTTCGTGCCTAATCCTCGTTCTAATGCTTCTTCTGTTAAGCAATAACAATGGCTATTGGGTCCAGAGGGAAAGACTTCCATGCGTCACGCACAGCAATCCGTTCTAAAGACACTGCATGTTCGCTCCGAGCGGCTGGCCCATGCCGCTCAGATCAAAGCCCCGATAGGTCACCGGCGCATTCCGCAAAATATTTGCTTGATAACAGCTGGTAGATTTGCCATATAACAACATAATAAGAAAAATACCCTCATAAGGAAATGGTAAGCCCCTCTCTTTCAGCTCGGACTCCTCTGGATGCAAAAGGCAATATCGTAACGTGATGAAGTAGGTCATGAAAATGGAAGACAGATGTGATGTATTTCCTTGGGTGCTGGACACAGGGAATCCATGACTTAATGCTTAATGCCCTGATGAAAATGTGCATTTATTGATAGAGAAGCAGGATATCAGATCGAATGAGATGTGCTCCTCAGAGATGGAAAGTTTTTTAGTGAGTTCAGACCTTTTTCATTATAATGTTTAAAGCGTCGTCGTGGTCATCTTACATGGCTAGAATACAAGGTTCTCAATCTGCTCTGTCATGTAGGTGTGCATACAAAAGCTCCCATATGGCAGCAGCGAACAATACATTTATTATGAAAAATGGCCAAGCACATCACTGCTCTCCTAGTAAGTGACTATACTTGCTATTATTGGCTATTATTGACCATCACATCCTTATGGCATTACTGGATGTAATCTGCCATCATCTGTCCTCAACTTGTAATGCCTTGCTAATAATGCCTGATGGAGTTATTAGTGGTACATAAATACCTGTAATGCTGATAGGTATATAGCTAGGCAAAATAAGAAATATTATGATGTGGAGATATTGTGCGTGAACACCCTTTACATATGTGCCTGTTTCTCTCATTTCAGAACTATTACCTCACTTTTTGGCAGCGAGGAGACGGATTAACCTTTTAATTAATTTGGAGACGTGAGTGGAGCAAATGGAGAAAGCATTAGCCACAATAGAAAATAGTGACAAATAAAAATTGATTTGAACTGGCATTGCGCAATATAGGCTTCCACTCTAACGGCAGTCACCACACATACACAGAATGTATTTTAACTGCTTGTGCATTTATAGAATGGTGTCCAAGTCAACCATATCACATGGTTAGCATCTGAAAGGGATTGAAATGTCCACAGCCCTGCTTTCTGACATGTTTGATCATAATTTGTCATGATAAGAGCACACCTGCATTGGGAGAATACAGTTCCAAAATGGAACAGACAATGACAATGGCCTTTGCACATGACATTTTGAATGAATCAATAAGGAACCCTGGTCACCATGGGGTGATCACATCATGCGAGTGGCCATCAGGCTCACACATGAGAAACATCACAAGACTGACTCCCATGTCTGAAGGGTTACTGGGTAGGACTTCTGCTTGTCAGCGGGGTCAGAGATATGGGGCGGGGAAGGAGGGGGCAAGACAGGCAGGCCACATGTAGACACTGTGTTACCCACCCTTCCCTTCCATATGGGAATGTTTACTTCCCCTTTGTGTTGTACAAATATGAAAGCAGGAGATCAGTTTGAGCTGATTGTGTGACACATTTTAGCAAATTTGCAGGGGAACTTCAAATGCCTTGTAAAACCTTTTTCCATAGCCTGCAAGACCACCCCATTATGTCTGAAACCCTTTGTGAATAGGAGGTAAATATGCCTTATGCCTACGGACTGTATACAGTGCCTTCGGAAAGTATTCAGACCCCTTGACTTTTTCCAAATTTTGTTACATTACAGCCTTATTCTAAAATTGATTAAATAAATAAAAATCCTCAGCAATCTACACAATACCCCATAATGACAAAGCGAAAACAGGTTTTTAGAAAGGTTTGCAAATGTATTACAAATAAAAAAACAGAAAAACCTTATTTACATAAATATTCAGACCCTTTGCTATGAGACTCGGAATTGAGCTCAGGTGCGTCCTGTTTCCATTGACCATTCTTGAGATGTTTCGACAACTTGATTGAGATGTTTCTACAACTTGATTTACCAACCTGTTAAATGTCAGGCTGCACAGGGTATACTACTCCACTGCTTTGCCCTATGCTCTAGCTTGTATGGTTACTGGTGTGGAATTTTTAGGATCCTCTCTGAAGTTCTGGAGTCTTCAATTGACCCAGACCCGCTTCTGATAATCCTGGGAGTGTCTGATTCCCTAATCGGATTAACCAACCCCCAAAAACAACTCATCTCTTACAGTCTCATTTCGGCAAAAAAACGAATCTTGTTGTTCTGGAAAAAGAGGGAAGCGCCCACTACCAAATTATGGCTCAAACACTGTACACTTAGAAAGGATTAGATATATTCTGAACAATAAATTATCAACATTTGATCAGATCTGGCAGCCTTTCCTCTCTTACTTGGACCATTCGGCGCTGTGAATTTGTACTTTTTAACGCACTCTCAATTGTAATATTTTAATCCACCTTTGGGCAGCATGTGCTGGCACCGCCACCCGAGCAGTAGGGAGGGGAATAAGGGGAAGGGATAAAGGGGGGGGAGGGATAAAGGGGAGGAATAAGGGGGGGGTGACACCCACCCTCTTTCTTTCTACCTATCCTTGTTTTGTAAGTATTGTGTTGTAATAATTGTTTTGTACCCAGAACTCTGGATCTTTTTATTTCTGTCTGCTCTTTTATGTTTAGTTAAAAATTGTATACCTGCCTTTCATACCTATACACCATTCCTGTGTGTGTTCAATAAAAAATATTTGAACGAGATTTACCAACCTGTGGTAAATGCAATTGATTGGACATTATTTGGTAAGGCACACACCTGTCTATATAAGGTCCCACAGTTGACAGTGCAAAAACCAAGCCATGAGGTTGAAGGAATTGTCCGTAGAGCTCAGAGACAGAATTGTGTTGAGGCACAGATCTGGGGAAGGGTATCAAAAAATAGCTGCAGCATTGAAGATCTCCAAGAACACAGTGGGCACCATCATTCTTAAATGGAAGAAGTTGGGAACCACCAAGACTCTTCCTAGAGCTGGCCGCCTGGCCAAACTGAGCAATCGGGGGAGAAGGGCCTTGTTCAGGGAGGTGACCAAGAACCCGATCATGCCTTTATGGTACAGTGGCCAGATGGAAGCCACTCTTCAGTAAAAGGCACATGACAGCCCGCTTGGAGTTTGCCAAAAGGCACTTAAAGAATCCCAGACCATGAGAAACAAGATTCTCTGGTCTGATGAAACCAAGATTGAACTCTTTGGCCTGAATGCTAAGTGCCACATCTGGAGGAAATCTGGGACCATCTCTACGGTGAAGCATGTTGGTGGCAGCATCATGCTGTGGTGAAGTTTTTCAGATGCAGGGACTGGGACACTTGTAAGGATCGAGGCAAAGATGAACGAAGCAAAGTACAAAGAAATCCTTGATGAAAACCTGCTCCAGAGGGCTCAGGACCTCAGAATGGGGTGAAGGTTACCTTCCAACAGGACAACGACCCTGTTGCACACAGCCAAGACAAAGCCGGAGTGGCTTTGGGACAAGTCTCAATGTGCTTGAGTGGCCCAGCCAGAGCCCGGACTTGAACCCGATCGAACATCTCTGGAGAGATCTGAAAATAGCTGTGCAGCAAAGCTCCCCATCCAACCCGGCAGAGCTTGGGAGGATCTGCAGAGAAGAATGGGAGAAACTCCCCAAATACATCACTGCCAAGCATGTAGCGTCAAACCCAAGAAGACTCGAGGCTGTAATCACTGCCAAAGGTGCTTCGACAAAGTAGTGAGTAAAGGGTCTGAATAGTTATATAGATGTGATATTTTCAGTTTTTTATATTTAATACATTTGCAAACATTTGTAAAAACGTTTTTTTGCTTTGTCATTATGGGGTATTGTGTGTAGATTGATTGATGTGGGGAAAAAACTATTTAATCAATTTTATAATAAAGCTGTAACGTAAGAAAAAATTTAAAAATTATTTTACGAATGCACTGTATATCAGTATATAGAAGGACGTCATGGGAATATTGTTTTAGAGGCTAAGTGGGACATGCTAAAGTACTGTAAATGTAAAATAAACTTTCCAAAACTGTCCCCCTAAAATACTCAGACAGACAATGAAAGCAGAACACCATTACTTTATTGTGGAAAAAAAGCAACATTGGGAAAGTTTATTCTGGCGCATCGTTTAAGGAAAGGCTACAAATCTTGATCATTTATACAAATACAACAACTTTCAAAAAATAAAACTTTAATTTAGTAAACTCTCCGAGTGCTCTGTGAGTATGATTCAGCAATACAACCCACCGCTTGAAATCCCTGAGCAGAGAGACAGAATGAAACACTTATTTCCATCTTCATTCATATTATAATTTGTTCATAAACAATTTATACACAAGAGAAATTAGCACAATTTGTGATGGGGGGTTGTGGGAGTGGGATGGAAGGTGTGAAGGTAGAATAGTTTATTGTGATAACCTAGTTCAACATTTCCCTATAACAGACAAATAGACATGGTGACCATAGCTATATACAACACAGTGTTGTACAGTGTTGTGCTGTATGGTCAAGACCATCACAATCGTCAGCACTGTAACAACCAGTAAGACCATCCAGCTAGAGCCAGACACATTGCCATGCTGTGACTCCATTACTGGCAGACAGAGATGAGAACAGAGGTTACGTACAGAGTGGAACAGGGCTCATACATTTTTTTGTTCAAGAAAGAACAAGGCAACTATCAGACTACTAACTTCATAAAGCACTGGATATGATCTTGGATGGATGGGGTGACTGAAGTTAAGTGGACAGCAAAAGAAATGGCAATGCTTTAATACTTTTGACTTTTTGGTAGCCATTGAATGTATTGTCTATGATGAACTTAGTTTTTTAAAATCAAATGCAATATCTTAGCATAATCAAGATACACCTGTCAGAAAATGGTTTTAGGAATCAAATAGCTGTATAATATTGTTTTTCAGTCATATTACAAGGCAAAGTCTTCCAGACAAACGTGTACAGGTATATCACATTTTTTGAAGGGAAATGAATCAATATTTATCTTACGAACTTCCTTCAACATACATTTAAAAAGATAACACAGTACCAGCTGGTTTATATGCCAAGATAACACAAAGGAATAACTTACAAATATTAAACCGCCCGGTGGCTGTGGGCTTCTTTACAATAAACATAAATGTCATAGCGGGATCATCTCCAAAATACTTTTTCTTCCTTCCAAATGTAAGATACAGTTGATAAACGGTGGTAAATGTTTTAATGACAAGCACCAAGTAGATGTTAATTACACATAAAATATACAAAATGGATGTTTAAGACCGAGAAGAGTGAGAGAACATTATGTTTTGATACTATGGAAACTACTTAATATTTTACAGATACTGAACCTGCTGGGCACTGACCTTCCCTTGCAAGTCAGACTATTGTCTCCATTATAATGTATGTGGCTTTTAACTTTATATATTAAACTTCATGTATACATACAAATAAAATAATATTTACGTTTTCAAAGCAATATTACATAAAAAGATTCCCTCAGACAAACTAAAGCTGTGCATTGTTATGTAAAGGAGTGCATCAATTAGACAGCTATTTTGGTTAGGAGATTTCAGTCATCAGTAATGGCTTCCGACTGTCCTCTAATCATGTCTGAAGACAGGTCATCAGTATGAATCACGAAGGAAGGGGAAGTCCTCAGTTCTCTGGTAATCTTCAAACTTCCAGCTAGCATGCCAACTTATAGGGGCTAATGTTAGTACCATCGGAAGTTAGTTGGCCATTTCCTTTCATAACACATTACTTTCCTCTAAGACAAATATCCAAGGACACATGAGTAGCCTACACAGGAGCCATGTGATGTCTCTCTATGAAACAACAAGCTTAGTGAAGGAATGTGAAATTCTCTGCTACATTTACATGGAATAGTTTCACACCTTCAATAGGAAAAGGTATAATAGAGTTTGCAAATAATGACAGACATTTCCTTCAGTTCAAAGTCATTTCACCTTTCCCTCTGACAAATGTATTGGCATTTTATTTCACAACTACCACTGTTTTTTGGCAACAATATTCTATGGATCTATATTTTTAAGGGTGGGAAATACTCTGAGCTCTCCATGACTGTTACATGAGGGCAGGTGTCCCATTTATAAGGTATCACATTGTTTTATCTTGTGGAAGTGTTATTTATAAGTCTATTAGTGGGTTCCCTTTTTATCACTCAATGATGCTCAACAATCTGCTACATATCGTTTGCAGGCATGGTGCTGTAGGTCCCAATGTCCAACAACATGTCAAATCAGTGAAATCTCATAGGCAATCAGAATCAATCATTAATCAACCCTGACCTCCACTAGTTGCCTATTGGGCAAACGGTTTCCATGTCATTTCCACCTCCAAATTCTATGTGATGACGTTGAATCAACGTGGATAACAGATTGGATTTGAAAATAGTTAACGTAAGGCAATTGTCTTATTTTCACTCAGCATTTTACTTAAATCCAATAACATGGGGATTTTGTTGTTGTTGATTTCACATTGAATTCATGTTAGTTGACAACTCAACCAAATGTGAATCAAAACTAGACGTTGAACTGATGTCTGTACCCAGTGGGTGTGTTAAATTTGAGAACAAACCATAACTGACAAAGCTGTAAAGTCCAATACCATGCCACGAGTTCCACTGATATGCACAGAAGCCAATGAACTGACTTCAGACGAAAAACGTAATTAGACGGTGAGTAAAAGTAACTTCTGCTCCACTGCTCCTGCTTCAGAGGGCAGCGCCTTGGGAAGTCTTTTTTTCCTGTCACTCGCACACACTTTTAATCTTGCACTGTCCCAGGACAAACATTGTCCTAAAATAATTTTTAAGCATCTATAACTAATTCAAAACCTAATTAACCACAAAATATCAAGTTTGCACCTATGGCCCACTTCAAGTTAAGTGCTCTGGTCAAGAATCACAGATCCTGGGAGAACACCCTTTTTGGACAAAGTTCCAGAAAGTTATCATCATAAATGTAGCGCTCCTCACAACAGACAGTCACGAGGAGCGTTCTGCTGTCCTCCCCCTTCTTTACCTTCCCAGTCTCTCCTCCCCCCATCCTCTGAGGGTGCAGCAGGCAACTTCTTCCCCAGGCCTGCTGCACAGATGGCTGGCTGGCTGGCTGGAGAGCGAACTCACAGCCCCATGGTCCTGAGGCCCTGTTTCTCCATGATGTTCCACAGCTTGCGCAGGTTGGACTGGGTGATGGTGTCGTCTGGCTTCAGCTGCAGAGCTCGCAGGTAGTTGGTCTCTGCCTCCTGCAGCTTCCCGTTGAGATGGAGAATGGCCCCTAGGTTCATCAGGGCTGCTGGGTACTGGAACACAAGAGCAGGACAGTTCAGTTCAGTTCAGTCATTCTCAGAATCACATCTCACAGAAGGCAACACTGCTTAAAATAATAGTTATCTTTGGTTCTTTATAGCACCATTTCTTCTAGCAGTGTAGAAAATCTTTGTTCAAATGTCACTCTCAATGGTCTCTTCAGTAATCGCAGACACTAACAGTCAGAGATGGATATGAAGGGGAGTGAGTATGTGGTTGGGGGTGGAGTAGAGTGCTGAGAGCACAGTTAGACCTATTGAAGCAGTAGCAGAAGTGGCAGGAGAGTAACAGTCTCCTACAGTACAACTCAGTCAGACCCCCAGAGCTGTTAGCTCATTAAAACATTTTATTAACCTCCCACTAACAGCCTCTGTTTTGACTGTGGAATGAATTGCATAGATCATATATAATGTTACAACATCCCAAGGCTGACAGCCATAAAAAGATGTTTGGATATAAATAATGCAAGTTATGTCATATCTACTTAGTTTATGAATCTAGACTTGGTCGGATACATTATTTAATAAGGAAAGCACTTCTCGAAAGAGACGGCATGACAGTCCACTAACAAGTCCTGAGAAAATATTGATAGGACAACGATTAAAGTTTAAATAAAGTAGCAGAACAGTTTTAATCACATATAAATTGCTGGGGTTGTTTGACTAGAATGGAGACATTTTATTGCCTGAAACCAAGCTCTACCTCAATACAGAATACTCAATCCTCTTTATCGTACAGGCCTACTCAACATGCTTTCAGTTGACCTATTACAATAATGTCTGATTGCCAAAACAGAGGACAAATGTCATGATACTGTAGGTTAATTCAGTCAGCCAATAGGATTAAGTAGTCATTTTTCAGACCTTAAACTAAATCTGTCTCAGTTAACAGGACCACTCTCCAAAGTTACACAGCATACTGTGACAGTAGTGATATGCTATTGGACCAGACATCTAGACCGCCCAGGCCATAGACCACCCAGGCCACTTCTCCATGTCCCTCTGTTCGGGGCTCCACATCTGAACCCAGCTCTTTGAAGTGAGACACATGGATTAATATCTTTTAATGCATTTTCCTGCTGATGCCATGAGGTAAAATACCAGAGTCAGTTCAAGGGATGTGTCACCTGGGATCGTAGGAGAGTAGTGTTCAGATCCCAATCTAAATCAAAACAATCCAGAGCAAAACAAGAGCAAAACAATCCAGAGCAAAACAAGAGCAAAACAATCCAGAGCAAAACAATCCAGAGCAAAACAATCCAGAGCAAAACAATCCAGAGCAAAACAAGAGCAAAACAATCCAGAGCAAAACAAGAGCAAAACAATCCAGAGCAAAACAATCCAGAGCAAAACAATCCAGAGCAAAACAAGAGCAAACAATCCAGAGCAAAACAAGAGCAAAACAATCCAGAGCAAAACAATCCAGAGCAAAACAATCCAGAGCAAAACAAGAGCAAACAATCCAGGGCAAAACAAGAGCAAAACAATCCAGAGCAAAACAATCCAGAGCAAAACAATCCAGAGCAAAACAATCCAGAGCAAAATAATCCAGAGCAAAACAATCCAGAGAGACGTGAGACCAAGGAAGCGTCTCACGTCTCATTCACTTGGAACATAATTCATTGTACTTGTGTAGTTACGCTACTGTTACAGAGTAATAACACATGGCTTTATGTTATGGTTGACTAATTACTGTTTTGAATGTAAAGTTCACTTGAGAGCATGTCATGAGAGAGATTAAAATAATTCTAACTAAATAATGACACATACTGGGTGAGTTGCTGAACTGCACATGCATTGATTATTTTCTGATAGTTTTTTCTGGTTTGCTATTTGTCAAGTGTAATCTGTCTCAATAAAATGACTAATAACAGTTTGTAAAGTCATAGAATTTAATTCTGCTGTTTTTGTGACTTATAAGTAATTATCACACCTAGGTATTTGCCTCATGAAACGCCATGTGTTTATGTCATCATGGTTTGACATTTTCACAAATTTCACCAAAAGTTTATAAAAGACTTAATTTCTTCCCCTCAGACCATAAACCACTGTGGAGTAATGCTGCTGCCAATACTGTAGCATGGCAGGGGAAACGTGTCTATGAACGGAATGGGAAATGCTGCATGGCAAAGGTTTACACATTTCTAAACGGACCCCACTATGCACATTAGTATAAACAACAGCGTCTTGGTGATATATTAAAAGTTGACATGAAGAACTTAAATCTCTAGACTCAATTCATGTCCTTAAAACAAAAATATTTTTCACCTTGCATGTTGTAATTGATGAAACAACATCAACTGTGTGGAACAAATAGAAACTGGACTAGTAATTCCAAATCATGTTGTGTGCTAGCTAATAATAGATACAGGCACTGTAACCGCCAAAATAAACGAAACACCAAACAGAAAATGTCCGAATAGGGCGTTGGGCCACCACGAGACACCAGAACAGCTTCAATGCGCCTTGGTATAGATTCTACAAGTGTCTGGAATGCGTCACCATTCTTCCACGAGAAATTCCATCATTTGGTGTTTTGTAGACGCTGTCTCGGGTGCTGCTCCAAAATTTCCCAATTGGGTTGAGAGTCACACACACACACACACACACACACACACACACACACACACACACACACACACACACACACACACACACACACACACACACACACACACACACACACACACACACACACACACAAATATATTTTATATTCATGACATTGTCGCTGCTCACGTTGCTCCCTTTGTGCACTGAGTGCTAGTGTGCATGTGATGTTGGTCCGTATAAACCGCATTGCAAACTGGATATAGACCGTCCATGAATCAAAGTATGCGAATGTGAGTTGATGTAAAGAATATTTACTGGTCTGTGGTGTGTAATGAGGAGCAACCAGACACCGCAGTTGACATATTCATGAAACTGACTGAAAAAGAAAATGACTGTAAAAACTGTTAAATCTCTGTGGATTGATGAGAAATTGAAAAATGTTATGATTGAGAAGGATGAGGCAAAAAGAATGGCAAATAAGTCTGGCTGCATAACTGATTGGCAAACCTACTGCAAATTGAGAAATCATGCGACAAAACAGAACAAAACGATGAAGAAACTACACTATGAAACCAAGATAAATTATATAAAGAATGATAGTAAAATGCTTTGGAGCACCTTAAATTATTGGGAAAAAAGGCAAACTCAACTCCCTCATTCATTGAATCAGATAACTCATTCATCACAGAACCCACGGATATTGTCAACTACTTTAAGGATTTTTTCATTGGCAAGATTAGCAAATTTAGGCATGACATGCCAGCAACAAATGCCGAACCTACACATCCAACTATTGTAATTTTGAATTCCATAATCTCGAATTCAGAGTGTGGAAGAGGTGAAAAAATGATTGTTGCCTATCAGCAATGACAAGTCACCTGGATCTGACAACTTAGATGGAAAATGACTGAGGATGATAACGGATGATATTGCCACTCCTATTTGCCATCTCTTCAATCTAAGCCTACAGTAAAGTGTGTGTCCTCAGGCCTGGAAGGAAGGAAAAGTCATTCCGCTACTCAAGAAAATAAAGCACCTTTTACTGGCTGAAATAGCCAACCAATCAGCCTGTTACCAACCCTTAGTAAACTTTTGGAGAGAAAAAATGGTTTGACCGGATACAATGTTATTTTACAGTACATAAAAGCACATTTTTTAGGGAAGGGCATTCAACATGCACGGCACTCAGACAAATGACCGATGATTGGCTGAGAGAAATTGATCATAAAAAGATTGTGGGAGCTGTTTTGTTAGACTTCAGTGCGGCTTTTGACATTATCAACCATAGTATGCTGCTGGAAACATCTATATGTTATGGCTTTACTGCTATACTGTGGATTGAGAGTTACCTTTCTAACAGAACACAGAGGGATTCTTTAATGGTAGCCTCTCCAACATAATCCAGGCAGAATCAGGCATTCCCAAGGGCAGGATGGTGGCAAAATTGCTGTTATAACGTTTATCCAGTGTATCTATGCATTTAACTAAAGTCACAATGTACTAATGTGACTTGCTCCCTCTGCTAGAACACTCCCCTTTGTCTAAGTGACTGACTCATGGTTCTGGACTTAAGGTCAAATTTAGCAGTAGACTGGACTAAGCTCTGAGAGACGAGCAAGACAAATGGTTTCGGTTCCTTTAAGAAACAGTGTCGAGACAATGAGCATTTAGAAATGGCGTGACGTTTATCAACAAGACCTCACCACAGGCCAACCGCAGCTTCTCATAGTCCTTTGGCTGTACATTGGGGTCACCAACCAGTGCTTCCTCACGGCTATTGTTCTGTTTGGTTGTCACACCACCCAAAGGGGGGTTGTACTTTTATAATAAAACCTTTTGAGAGATTGTTAACCGCTCCAGAATTGCAATTCTTTAATAAAAGTTGTTGTTTGAAGAATCTACAGTCTCTCTTCTTTTCTGGTTAGAATTTCCATGACAGTAGCTATCTAGGCCCCTTACTTTTTTTCAATCTTTACTAATGACCTGCGTCACTCAACATTATACACATCAGCTACTACAGAGAGTGAAATCACTGCAACACTTAACATAGAGCTGCAGTCAGCTTCAAAACGAGTGGCAATAAATAAGTTAGTCTTAAATATTTACAAAACGAAAATAATTGTATTTTTAAAATACAATTTAAAGATAAATTCTCGTTAATCCAACCACAGTGTCCGATTTCAAAAAAGCTTTTCGGCGAAAGCAGAACATATCATTATGTTAGGTCAGCAACTAGTCACAGAAAGCATACAGCGATTTTCCAACCAAAGAGAGGAGTCACAAAAAGCAGAAATATTGATCAAATTAATCACTAACCTTTGATATTCTTCATCAGATGACACTCCCAGGACAACATGTTACACAATACATGTATGTTTTGTTCGATCAAGTTCATATTTATATCCAAAAACCTCAGTTTACTATTGGCTTTGCCTCCAAAGCATCCCGTGAATTTGCACAGAGCCACATCAAATCACAGAAATACTCATAATAAACATTAATAAAAGATACAAGTGTTATTCACAGATTTAAAGATATACTTCTCCTTAATGCAACCGCTGTGTCAGATTTCAAAAGCAAAAGCAAACCATGCAATAATCTGAGTACAGCGCTCAGAGACCAACACAAACCAAGAAGATATCCGCAATGTTGGAGTCAACATAAGTCAGAAATAGCATTATAAATATTCACTTACCTTTGATGATCTTAGTCAGAATGCACTCCCAGGAATCCCAGTTCCACAATATTTTTTTATTTTTTTTATTTTTTTTTATTTCACCTTTATTTAACCAGGTAGGCAAATTGAGAACACGTTCTCATTTACAATTGCGACCTGGCCAAAATAAAGCAAAGCAGTTCGACACATACAACAACACATAGTTACACATGGAGTAAAACAAACATACAGTCAATAATACAGTGAAAAATAAGTCTATATACACTGCTCAAAAAAATAAAGGGAACACTTAAACAACACAATGTAACTCCAAGTCAATCACACTTCTGTGAAATCAAACTGTCCACTTAGGAAGCAACACTGATTGAGAATAAATTTCACATGCTGTTGTGCAAATGGAATAGACAAAAGGTGGAAATTATAGGCAATTAGCAAGACACCCCCAATAAAGGAGTGGTTCTGCAGGTGGTGACCACAGACCACTTCTCAGTTCCTATGCTTCCTGGCTGATGTTTTGGTCACTTTTGAATGCTGGCGGTGCTTTCACTCTAGTGGTAGCATGAGACGGAGTCTACAACCCACACAAGTGGCTCAGGTAGTGCAGCTCATCCAGGATGGCACATCAATGCGAGCTGTGGCAAGAAGGTTTGCTGTGTCTGTCAGCGTAGTGTCTAGAGCATGGAGGCGCTACCAGGAGACAGGCCAGTACATCAGGAGACGTGGAGGAGGCCGTAGGAGGGCAACAACCCAGCAGCAGGACCGCTACCTCCGCCTTTGTGCAAGGAGGAGCACTGCCAGAGCCCTGCAAAATGGCCTCCAGCAGGCCACAAATGTGTGTGTGTCAGCATATGGTCTCACAAGGGGTCTGAGGATCTCATCTCGGTACCTAATGGCAGTCAGGCTACCTCTGGCGAGCACATGGAGGGCTGTGCGGCCCCACAAAGAAATGCCACCCCACCCCACACCACGACTGACCCACCGCCAAACCGGTCATGCTGGAGGAAGTTGCAGGCAGCAGAACGTTCTCCACGGCGTCTCCAGACTCTGTCACGTCTGTCACATGTGCTCATGTGCTCAGTGTGAACCTGCTTTCATCTGTGAAGAGCACAGGGCGCCAGTGGCGAATTTGCCATTCTTGGTGTTCTCTGGCAAATGCCAAACGTCCTGCACGGTGTTGGGCTGTAAGCACAACCCCCACCTGTGGACGTCGGGCCCTCATACCACCCTCATGGAGTCTGTTTCTGACAGTTTGAGCAGACACATGCACATTTGTGGCCTGCTGGAGGTCATTTTGCAGGGCTCTTGCAGTGCTCCTCCTTGCACAAAGGCGGAGGTAGCGGTCCTGCTGCTGGGTTGTTGCCCTCCTACGGCCTCCTCCACGTCTCCTGATGTACTGGCCTGTCTCCTGGTAGCGCCTCCATGCTCTGGACACTACGCTGACAGACACAGCAAACCTTCTTGCCACAGCTCGCATTGATGTGCCATCCTGGATGAGCTGCACTACCTGAGCCACTTGTGTGGGTTGTAGACTCCGTCTCATGCTACCACTAGAGTGAAAGCACCGCCAGCATTCAAAAGTGACCAAAACATCAGCCAGGAAGCATAGGAAATGAGAAGTGGTCTGTGGTCACCACCTGCAGAACCACTCCTTTATTGGGGTTGTCTTGCTAATTGCCTATAATTTCCACCTTTCGTCTATTCCATTTGCACAACAGCATGTGAAATTTATTGTCAATCAGTGTTGCTTCCTAAGTGGACGGTTTGATTTCACAGAAGTGTGATTGACTTGGAGTTACATTGTGTTGTTTAAGTGTTCCCTTTATTTTTTTGAGCAGTGTACAATATGAGCAAGTGAGGTGAGATAAGGGAGGTGAAGGCAAACAAAATATATATATAAATAAAGAAAAAAATAAAAAGGCCATGGTGGCGAAGTAAATACAATATAGCAAGTAAAAAAAAGTAAAAAAAGTAGAGATAGTAGAGATAGAAAAAAGTAGAGATAGAAATAATGGGGTGCAAAGGAGCAAAATAAATAAATAAATAAATACAGTAGGTAAAGAGGTAGTTGTTTGGGCTAAATTATAGATGGGCTATGTACAGGTGCAGTAATCTATGAGCTGCTCTGACAGCTGGTGCTTAAAGCTAGTGAGGGAGATAAGTGTTTCCAGTTTCAGAGATTTTTGTAGTTCGTTCCAGTCATTGGCAGCAGAGAACTGGAAGGAGAGGCGGCCAAAGGAAGAATTGGTTCTGGGGGTGACCAGAGAGATATACCTGCTGGAGCGCGTGCTACAGGTAGGTGCTGCTATGGTGACCAGCGAGCTGAGATAAGGGGGGACTTTACCTAGCAGGGTCTTGTAGATGACCTGGAGCCAGTGGGTTTGACGACGAGTATGAAGCGAGGGCCAGCCAACGAGAGTGTACAGGTCGCAGTGGTGGGTAGTATATGGGGCTTTGGTGACAAAACGGATGGCACTGTGATAGACTGCATCCAATTTATTGAGTAGGGTTTTGGAGGCTATTTTGTAAATGACATCACCGAAGTCGAGGATTGGTAGGATGGTCAGTTTTACAAGGGTATGTTTGGCAGCATGAGTGAAGGATGCTTTGTTGCGGAATAGGAAGCCAATTCTAGATTTAACTTTGGATTGGAGATGTTTGATGTGAGTCTGGAAGGAGAGTTTACAGTCTAACCAGACACCTAGGTATTTGTAGTTGTCCACATATTCTAAGTCAGAGCCGTCCAGAGTAGTGATGTTGGACAGGCGGGCAGGTGCAGGCAGCGATCGGTTGAAGAGCATGCATTTAGTTTTACTTGTATTTAAGAGCAAATGGAGGCCACGGAAGGAGAGTTGTATGGCATTGAAGCTCGCCTGGAGGGTTGTTAACACAGTGTCAAAAGAAGGGCCAGAAGTATACAGAATAGTGTCGTCTGCGTAGAGATGGATCAGAGAATCACCAGCAGCAAGAGCGACATCATTGATGTATACAGAGAAGAGAGTCGGTCCAAGAATTGAACCCTGTGGCACCCCCATAGAGACTGCCAGAGGCCCGGACAACAGACCCTCCGATTTGACACACTGAACTCGATCAGAGAAGTAGTTGGTGAACCAGGCGAGGCAATCATTAGAGAAACCAAGGCTGTCGAGTCTGCCGATGAGGATGTGGTGATTGACAGAGTCAAAAGCCTTGGCCAGGTCAATGAATACGGCTGCACAGTATTGTTTCCTATCGATGGCGGTTAAGATATCCTTTACGACCTTGAGCGTGGCTGAGGTGCACCCATGGCCAGCTCTGAAACCAGATTGCACAGTGGAGAAGGTATGGTGGGATTCGAAATGGTCGGTAATCTGTTTGTTGACTTGGCTTTCGAAGACCTTAGAAAGGCAGGGTAGGATAGATATAGGTCTGTAGCTGTTAGGGTCAAGAGTGTCCCCCCCTTTGAAGAGGGGGATAACCGCAGCTGCTTTCCAATCTTTGGGAATCTCAGACGACACGAAAGAGAGGTTGAAAAGGCTAGTAATAGGGGTGGCAACAATTTCAGCAGATAGTTTTAGAAAGAAAGGGTCCAGATTATCTAGCCCGGCTGATTTGTAAGGGTCCAGATTTTGCAGCTCTTTCAGAACATCAGCTGACTGTATTTGGGAGAAAGAGAAATGGGGAAGGCTTGGGCGAGTAGCAGAGGGGAGGGCAGTGCTGTTGACCGGGGTAGGGGCAGCCAGGTGGAAAGCATGGCCAGCCGTAGAAAAATGCTTATTGAAATTCTCAATTATAGTGGATTTGTCGGTGGTGACAGTGTTTCCTATCTTCAGTGCAGTTGGAAGCTGGGAGGAGGTGTTCTTATTCTCCATGGACTTTACAGTGTCCCAGAACTTTTTTGAATTTGTGTTGCAGGAAGCAAATTTCTGCTTGAAAAAGCTAGCCTTGGCTTTTCTAACTGCCTGTGTATATTGGTTTCTAGCTTCCCTGAAAAGTTGCATATCACGGGGGCTGTTCGATGCTAATGCAGAACGCCATAGGATGTTTTTCTGTTGGTTAAGGGCAGTCAGGTCAGGAGAGAACCAAGGGCTATATCTGTTCCTGGTTCTAAATTTCTTGAATGGGGCATGCTTATTCAAGATGGTGAGGAAGGCATTTTTTAAAAATATCCAGGCATCCTCTACTGACGGGATGAGATCAATATCCTTCCAGGATACATCGGCCAGGTCGATCAGAAAGGCCTGCTCGCTGAAGTGTTTCAGGGAGCGTTTGATAGTGATGAGTGGAGGTCGTTTGACCGCTGACCCATTACGGATGCAGGCAATGAGGCAGTGATCGCTGAGATCTTGGTTGAAAACAGCAGAGGTGTATTTGGAGGGCAAGTTGGTTAGGATGATATCTATGAGGGTGCCCGTGTTTACGGAATTGGGGTGGTACCTGGTAGGTTCATTGATAATTTGTGTGAGATTGAGGGCATCAAGCTTAGATTGTAGGATGGCTGGGGTGTTAAGCATGTTCCAATTTAGGTCGCCTAGCAGCACGAGCTCTGAAGATAGATGGGGGGCAATCAGTTCACATATGGTGTCCAGAGCACAGCTGGGGGCAGAGGGTGGTCTATAGCAGGCGGCAACGGTGAGAGACTTGTTTTTAGAGAGGTGGATTTTTAAAAGTAGAAGTTCAAATTGTTTGGGAACAGACCTGGATAGTAAAACAGAACTCTGCAGGCAATCTTTGCAGTAGATTGCAACACCGCCCCCTTTAGCCGTTCTATCTTGTCTGAAAATCTTGTAGTTGGGGATGAAAATGTCAGAATTTTTGGTGGTCTTTCTAAGCCAGGATTCAGACACGGCTAAAACATCCGGGTTGGCAGAGTGAGCTAAAGCAGTGAACAAAACAAACTTAGGGAGGAGGCTTCTAATGTTAACATGCATGAAACCAAGGCTATTACGGTTACAGAAGTCATCAAAAGAGAGCGCCTGGGGAATAGGAGTGGAGCTAGGTACTGCAGGACCTGGATTCACCTCTACATCACCAGAGGAACAGAGGAGGAGTAGGATAAGGGTACGGCTAAAAGCTATGAGAATTGGTCGTCTGGAGCATCTAGAACAGAGAGTAAAAGGACGTTTCTGGGGGCGATAAAATAGCTTCAAGGAATAATGTACAGACAAAGGTATGGTAGGATGTGAATACAGTGGAGGTAAACCTAGGTATTGAGTGATGATGAGAGAGATATTGTCTCTAGAAACATCATTGAAACCAGGTGATGTCATCGCATATGTGGGTGGTGGAAATGAAAGGTTGGATATGGTATAGTGAGCAGGGCTAGAGGCCCTACAGTGAAATAAGCCAATAAACACTAACCAGAACAGCAGTGGACAAGGCATATTTACATTAAGGAGAGGCATGCTTAATCGAGTGATCAATAAGGGTCCAGTGAGTAGAGGTTGGTTGGGGTCACGGCGATCCAGACAGCTGGCCGGGTAGATGGCTATCGGTAGCAAGATAGCATAGGATGGAGGTCTATTTTTAGACACCTCGTGCGTTTCCGTCGGTAGATTAGTGGGGTTCCGTGTCTTGTAGAGGGGATCAATCCAATTGGCAAAATAGATATAGTGACCCAAGAAAAAAAAAGAAAAAAAATTGTCTGAAATACTTATTAAGATAGCAGCCGATAAGACAGCTAACGATTAGCGGGCCCCAGGTGAGCGTTCAGGTAACGTCGCGACGGAGGTGCCAGTTGGATAACTCCCTCGGGCAGATAACGTCGGCAGTCAATCGTGAAGGCCCGGTGGGGCTCCGTATCTGCAGCAAAAAAAAAACGGGTCCGGATAGGTGACTGTAGCCCAGGAATGGCTGACGGAACTCCTCAGCTGGCTAGCTCCGGAATAATTTAAGTTTCCCCCTTGATCGACGTAAGCCAATAGTCACACGGTTTGCAGCTAGCTAGCTGCGAAATCAAGGTGCAAATGTTCAGAGCCTGCGGCTGAAATCCGGGGAAACTGAGAGAAAAAAAGGCCCGGTATGCTCCGGTCCGAGTCGTGTTGCACAAAAGTGCCGGTAGATTATCGAGCTAAAGGAATAGCTGATGACCACAAAACGTGGGCAGCTGAAACACCAACGCTAGCCAGCAAGCCGGCTAACTTCTGGGCAGCTTCAAATTAGCTTTCGGCTAACTTCTGGTTAGCTTTCTGGCTAACTTCTGATTAGCCCCTGGTTAGCTTCACTGTGGATTTTCAGATTTAAGGTAAATAATACTTTTTTGTTGTAATTGGTGAGGCGGGTTGCAGGAAAGCTTTTGTAGTTGAGTTCTTGGATAATAAAAAAATATAAAAGATATGCGAAGAAGGTGTAAATATATATATACAGGACAAGACAGTACGAGGACAAAAATGACGTCTGAACTGCTAAGCCATCTTAGCAACAAATGATTGATTTGTTCCATAAAGTCCATCATTTATGTCCAAATTCCTCCTTGTTGTTCCTGCGTTCAGTACACAATCTAAACTCACGACGCGCGGGCAGGTCCAGGCAAAAATTCAGACGAAAAGTCATATTACAGTCCGTAGAAACATGTCAAACGAAGTATAGAATCAATCTGTAGGATGTTTTTAACATAAATCTTCAATAATGTTTCAACCGGAAAATTCCTTTGTCTGTAGAAAAGCAAATGGAACAGAGCTCGCTCTCACGTGACGAGCTCAAAACATTCTGCCAGACCTCTGACTCATTCCCCTCTCATTCGGCCCCACTTCACAGTAGAAGCATCAGACAAGGTTCTAAAGACTGTTGACACCTAGTGGAAGCCTTAGGAAGTGCAACATGACCCATATCCCACTGCATCCTCAATAGGGAATGAGTTGAACAACCACCAACCTCAGATTTCCCACTTCCTGGATGGATTTTTTCTCCGGTTTTTGCATGCCATATGAGTTCTGTTATACTCACAGACATCATTCAAACAGTTTTAGAAACTTCAGAGTGTTTTCTATATAAATATACTAATAATATGCATATATTAGCAACTGTGACTGAGTAGCAGGCAGTTTACTCTGGGCACGCTTTTCATCCAAACGTGAAAATGCTGCCCCCTATCCATAACAAGTTAAAACCCCTATCCTCCTTTGAGAGCCCTCTTTCAAAGTCACTGAGTGCACATCTTCTAACCATAGTAGGCAAAATAAATGGGCAACTGGGCATTTGTTTTTATACATGGCCCTAAGCATGATGGCGCCGGAGAAGAAGGCAGACGATTTACATGACCCCAACCGATTGTGTTTTTTGTTCGTTTATTTGCATTTTGAAACTTAAAAAAAAACGTATTTTGTACACAATGTTGCCACTACTGTCTCTTATGACCGAAAATTACTTCTGGACATCAGGACTGCGATTACTCACCACGGACTGGCAGAATCCTTTTTTTCCTTTAATGAGTCTGACAATATACTGCTTTCTCGGGAAAAGACCCAGGTCCCCATGATTTGCGTGAAGAGGTGAAGAAAAAGGGGCCAAAGGGAGGGCTGCCTTCTGAGAATTCAAAGGCGATCGAATAAACCCCCACTTCCTTCCATTCTGCTAGCAAATGTGCAATCTTTGGACAATAAAATAGATGACCTATGCACAAGATTAAACTACCAACGGGACATTCAAAACTGTAATATCTTATGCTTCAAGGAGTCATGGCTGAACAACGACACTAATCAACATACAGCTGGCTGGTTATACGCTGCACCGGCAGGATAGAATAGCGGCGTCTGGTAAGACAAGGGGCGGCGGACTATGTATTTTTGTAAATAACAGCTGGTGCACGATATCTAAGGAAGTCTCAAGCTATTGCTCTCGCCTGAGGTAGAGTATCTCATGATAAACTGTAGACCACACTAGCTACCTAGAGAGTTTTCATCTGTATTTTTCGTAGTTGTTTTACATACCACCACACTAAGCACTAAGACAGCATTCAATGAGCTGTATTCTGCCATAAGCAAACAAGAAAACACTCACCCAGAGGAGGCGCTCCTAGTGGCCAGGGACTTTAATGCAGGGAAAATGTAAATCCGTTTTACCAAATTTATATCAGCATGTTAAATGAGCAACCTGGACCACCTTTACTCCACAAGCAGAGACGCGTACAAAGCTCTTCATCGCCCTTATTTTGGTAAATCTGACCATAATTCTATCCTTCTGATTCCTGCTTTAAAAGCAAAAATTAAAGCAGGAAGCACCAGTGGCTAGATCAATAAAAAAGTGGTCAGATGAAGCAGATGCTAAGCTACCGGACTGTTCTGAGAGCACAGACTGGAATATGTTCCGGGATTCCTTCGATGGCATTGAGGAGTACACCACTTCATTCATTGGCTTCATCAATAAGTGCATCGATGATGTCGTCCCCACAGTGACCGTACGTACATACCCCAACCAGAAGCCATGGATTACAGGCAACATCCGCACTAAGCTAAAGGCTAGAGCTGCCGCTTTCAAGGAGTGGGACACTGACCCGGAAGCTTATAAGAAATCCTGCTATGCCCTCCAGCGAACCATCAAACAGGCAAAGCATCAATACAGGACTAAGATCGAATCGTACAACACCGGCTATGACGATCTTCGGATCTGGCAGGGCTTGCAAACCATTACAGACTACAAAGGAAAGCACAGCCGAGAGCTGCCCAGTGACACGAGCCTACCAGACGAGCTAAACTACTTCTATGCCCGCTTCGAGGCAAATAACACCGAAACATGCATGAGAGCACCAGCTGTTCTGGAAGACTGTGTGATCACGCTCTCCTCAGGCGATGTGAGTAAGACCTTTAAACAGGTCAAGATTCAGAAGGCCGCAGGGCCAGATGGATAACCAGGAAGTGTACTGCAAGCATGCGCTGAACAACTGTCTTCATTGACATTTCCAACCTCTCCCTGTCCGAGTCTGTAATACCAACGTTTTAAGCAGACCACCATAGTGCCTGTGCCCAAGAACACTAAGGTAACCTGCCTAAACGACTACCAACAAGTAGCTCTCACGTATGTAGCCATGAAGTGCTTCAAAAGGCTGGTCATGGCTCACATCAACACCATTATCCCAGAAACCCTAGACACACTCCTATTTGCATATCGCCCCAAAAGATCCACAGAGGATGTCTTGGGGTGCACTCCACACTGCCCGCTCCCACCTGTCCTATTGCACTCCACACTGCCCGCTCCCACCTGGATAAAAGGAACACCTAAGTGAGAATGCAATTCATTGACTACAGCTCAGCCTTCAACACCATACTGCCCTCAAAGCTAATCAATAAGCTAAGGACCCTGGGACTAAACACCTCCCTCTGCAACTGGATCCTGGACTTCCTGACAGGCCGCCCCCAGGTGGTAAGGGCAGGTAACAACACATTCGCCATGCTGATCCTCAACACAGGGGCCCCTCAGGGGTGCGTGCTCAGTCCCCTCCTGTACTCCCTGTTCACTCAAGGCTCCACGGCCAGGCACGACTCCGACACTATCATTAAGTTTGCCGATGACACAACAGTGGTAGGCCTGATCACCGAGAACAACGAGACAGCCTATAGGGAGGAGTTCAGAGACCTGGCCGTGTGGTGCCAGGACAACAACCTCTCCCTCAACATGATCAAGACAAAGGAGATGATTGTGGACTACAGGAAAAAGTGGACCGAGCATGCCCCCATTCTCATTGATGGGGCTGCTGTGGAGCAGGTTGAGAGATTCAAGTTCCTTGGTGTCCACATCACCAACAAACTAACATGGACCAAGCACCCCAAGACAGTCGTGAAGAGGGCACGACAAAACCTATTCCCCCTCAGGAGACTGAAAAGATTTGGTATGGGTCCTCAGATCCTCAAAAGGTTCTAAAGCTGCACCATCGAGAGCATCCTGACTGGTTGCATCACTGCCTGGTATGGCAACTGCTCAGCCTCCGTCCGCAAGGCACTACAGAGGGTATTGTACATCACTGGGACCAAGCTTCCTGCCATCCAGGACCTCTTCACCAGGCGGTGTCAGAGGAAGGCCCTAAAAATTGTCAAAGACTCCAGCCACCCTAATCATAGACTGTTCTCTCTGCTACCGCATGGCAAGCGCCAAGTCTAGGTCCAAGAGCCTTCTAAACAGCATCTACCCCCAAGCTATAAGACTCCTGAACACCTAATCAAAAGACCACCCAGACTATTTGCAATGCCCCCCAGTACATCACATTTACAACGCTGCTACTCTCTGCTGTTATCATCTATGCATAGTCACTTTAATAACTCTACCTACAGTGGGTCCTCCTTTAAAAGTTATGTCATACTGCAGCACACCTTGCGGGCTGCTGCAGTATTCTATGGCACATTATTTCATTGTCAGCCATTTTTACGTTAATGGAAGTTAGTGCTAGTTTGACCACCAGAGGGCATCTTTGAGAAGCATTTGATATTCTCCCATATTGGCATTACACGAGAATTTAAAACATTTTTTGTAATAGCATAGTACATGGGATTGATTAAGAAATTTGGCTTAGTTATTTTGATTAATATTATGGTATTTCTATTCTGAGAACAACAAAAAACAAACTCTCAGGGTTTCTGTTAGGATGGAATGGAAAATATTGCGCTGTACAACGTGACGGTCGGGAGAAGGCTACAGCATAAGAGGATTGGAGGATTCTAAATTAATATGTAAGGGGCATAACATTTTCACACCCTAATTGTAGTGTAACCAATACTCATTTTGCCTATGGTAGGCCTACAGTATATATACAAATATTTTTTAAAATGACGTGACAATAAATACATTTAGAGGATTGGAGGACTCTAAATTAATATCTAAGGGACATTTTCCGTTAGGATCTGTGAAAATATCTAAGGGGCTTCTATATAATTCTAAATTAATTAATATTAATAATAATCACTTTGTTTAAAAAGTAACAATATTTTGGAGATTTAGTTTCCCATTAACCTAGAGAAAAAGGCAATTCTTGAACATGGGGTGAGACATTCTCACTATTTTGTAAATAAAGCCAGTTTGTTATATAGAATTATTTATTTCTGGAGAAATCTAATTTTATTATTTAGCAGACATCCCTTGCTTACATTCCGTCAACAAATATATTTAAAAAATATCATGGAATATTAATAATTTCTCCATCCTTGTCTCAGAGCAGCGCGAAACGGTTCTGAAATAGACGTCCACAGTGGGAAGGCAATATATAACGATATTTTGGAGATTATTTTGTTTAAAAAAAAAGACAGTGAGCGAAATATAGCCCCGCTAATAGCCTTAATGACGCTGTACAACGTGACCATGTGTGTTTGAATGAGTATTTTCCAGTAAGCAACAATTTGTTTGCCTTCATTAGACAACTTTGTTCCAATATTTCTGTATTTCAGTGATATTTATTCCCATAGTAATTTGTAATGGATCCATAACTAAATCAACATCTGCATTTTGAAAGAGTATTTTTATCATTATTTTATTAATGAAAGCATAAAGATGCTGATGAAGAAATACAGTACTGTACAGCATAAGCTTTTACATTGTCATGGCCGATGCTGGAAGAAGACCAAGGTGCAGTGTGGTGAGCGTACATTTTCCTTTTTATTTAAAATGTCGCCAACAAAACAACAAACGAAAGAAACAACCGTGAAGCTTACAGGGCATTAGTGCCACAAACAAGGTTAACTACCCACACTGAAAGGAGGGAAAAAGGGCTACCTAAGTATGGTTCCGAATCAGAGACAACGATAGACAGCTGTCCCTGATTGAGAACCATACCCGGCCAAAACATAGAAATAAAGAAACATAGAAAACAAAACATAGAATGCCCACCCCAAATCACACCCTGACCAAACCAAATAGAGACATAAAAAGGCTCTCTAAGGTCAGGGCGTGACAGTACCCCCCCCCCCCCCCCCCCCACCAAAGGTGCGGACTCCGGCCGCAAAACATGAACCTATAGGGGAGGGTCTGGGTGGGCATCTATCCGCGGTGGTTGCTCAGGTGCGGGACGCAGACCCCGCTCCACCTCTGGCTCACCCCACTTTGGTGGCACCTCTGGTGCGGGGACCCTCGTCGCCGACCCCGGACTGGGGACCCTCGCTGCGGGCCCCGGACTGGGCACCCTCGCTGCGGGCCCCGGACTGGGCACCCTCGCTGCGGGCCCCGGACTGGGCACCCTCGCTGCGGGCCCCGGAGTGGGGACCGTCGCTGGAGGTTCCGGACTGGGGACCGTCGCTGGAGGTTCCGGACTGGGGACCGTCGCTGGAGGCTCCGGACTGGAGGCCGTCGCTGGAGGCTCCGGACTGGAGAACGTCGTTGGAGGCTCCGTGCCATGGATCGTCACTGGAGGCTTCTTGCCATGGATCATCACTGGAGGCTTCTTTCCATGGATCATCACTGGAGGCTTCTTTCCATGGATCATCACTGGAGGCTTCTTGCCATGGATCATCACTGGAGGCTTCTTTCCATGGATCATCACTGGAGGCTTCGTGCCATGGATCATCACTGGAGGCTTCTTGCCATGGATCATCACTGGAGGCTTCGTGCCATGGATCATCACTGGAGGCTTCGTGCCATGGATCATCACTGGAGGCTTCTTTCCATGGATCATCACTGGAGGCTTCTTGCCATGGATCATCATTGGTGGCTTCTTGCCATGGATCATCATTGGTGGCTCATTATTTTTAAAGATGCCATTATTAGTTACATTGTTTTAGTTTGAACGTGCAGACTGGCACTAAGAACAGAACATCGGGAACGTTTCCCTAGTCAGCGCCATTATTAGTGCAATGCTCCTTAAATATTTTGGAGATTTTCAAATAACGTAAAATAAAGTGAGAAAAAGGCCATTCTTGAACATGGGGTGAGATATTGTTACTAATTTGTAAATAAAGCCAGTTTGTTATTTAGAATTATTTATTTCTGTTTTTAGAGGGACAAAACCCAAAAACCTACAGTCATCTCATGGGTTTCCCCATGAAGTCCAGCACAGGTATTGAACCAGCATCTGTAGCAACACAGCTTGTACCGCTAAGCAGTGCCTTAGACCGTTGCGCCACTCAGGCGCTGTACAATGTGACCAGTCGGGATTGGCCTACAGTACTACAGAAAGAGCAAAATAATCATAACAAAATCAAATAATAAAAACCTTAGTGTAACAACAGTTTTAGTAAGTAATACTGAAGTCGTG
Source organism: Salvelinus fontinalis (assembly GCF_029448725.1). Classification (NCBI taxonomy): domain Eukaryota; kingdom Metazoa; phylum Chordata; class Actinopteri; order Salmoniformes; family Salmonidae; genus Salvelinus; species Salvelinus fontinalis. Next base: position 28,817,419 of record NC_074673.1, on the reverse strand, counting down.
CACAATTATCAGTTTCTATTTAGGTTTGTCGCCCATTCTTTGTCAGTTAGAGAAACAGTAGGACCCAAAGGCATAATCAGGGTGGCCTGCTGGAGGTCATTTTGCAGGGCGTTGGCAGTGCACCTCCTTGCACAAAGGTGAAGATAGAGGTCCTGCTGCTGGGTTGTTGCCCTCCTACGGCCTCCTCCACGTCTCCTGATGTACTGGCCTGTCTCCTGGTAGAGCCTCCATGCTCTGAACACTACGCTGACAGACACAGCAAACCTTTTTACCACAGCTCGCATTGATGTGCCATCCTGGATGAACTGCACTACCTGAGCCACTTGTGTGGGTTGTAGACTCCGTCTCATGCTACCACTAGAGTGAGAGCACCGCCAGCATTCAAAAGTGACCAAAACATCAGCCAGGAAGCATATGAACTGAGAAGTGGTCTGTGGTCACCACCTGCAGAATCACTCCTTTTTTGGGGGTGTCTTGCTAATTGCCTATAATTTCCACCTTTTGTTTATTCCATTTTCACAACAGCATGTGAAATTTATTGTCAATCAGTGTTGCTTCCTAAGTGGACAGTTTGATTTCACAAAAGTGTGATTGACTTGGAGTTACATTGTGTTGTTTAAGTGTTCCCTTTATTTTTTTGAGCAGTGTACTTCTTATGTCACAGTGACAGTGAACTACAATTAAGGCATTTTTGGTCATCTAGTCTGAATAAGGTCCTGGAGTCGTGGACATAAAACCACAGACCCTCTCCCATTGTCTGGCCATTTGTCTTGCTTTGTCCACAGTAATCTAAGCTGTGTTACCTGCAGTAAAAGTCGTGTTCAGCTGTGTTTTGCTCTGCTCTGGGCTCTGGTCTCAGACACTCATCATCTCTGTTTTTCCATTGTCAAGGTTAGATGAGTGATGCTCCATGCATGAGCATTTCAATGGGAACAATATGTCCAATATCGCCTCTTCTCTCATAGGGGGAATTAAATTGATAAATAAATCAAACTTGCCTGTGGAATAATCTCATTGTCCCTTAGAGAGCCCCGCGTATCCCTTAACAGATGTAAGAAAACACATTGGCTACAGTGGCCGGGGCCAAAGTAAAGGCTGGCCTGACCAGGAATTCCCACTCCCGCTTTCTCCAATGTGTTAAAGCGTTTAATTGCCAGAAAAAATAATAATTTGTGATTTCATCTTAGAAGTGCTTCGGTAACCACAGACTGCGGGACTGGTACTTTTGTAGCTAAAGCAATATCCTCTAGCAGAAGAAGTAAAAACATTTCTATACGTTTAAATCACATGAGAAGCCAGATTTCATGGTTAAACGGTCATGGTACTTTTTTTACTGGCTTAAGTAATAAATTACCCTGTATTTGACCCTGCAATTGATGGGTCAAAGCGCAGGATAAGATTTTAGGAACCAATTTGCAGGATGGAGCTTTTTAACTAGAACCCAGAAAATGATAACCATAACTGAACACAACGAAATGTAACTCCTTTAAAAAGAAAGCACATAGATGGGCTCTTGAGTGGCGCAGCGGCCTATGGCACTGCATCTAAGTGCAAGAGGCGTCACTACAGTCCCTGGTTTGAATCCATGTTGTATCACAGCTGGCTGTGATTGGGAGTCCCATAAGGCGGCGGACATTTGGCCCAGCGTCGTCTGGGTTTGGCCAGGGTAGGCCGTCATTGTAAATAAGATATATCTATCGACAAGTCTCATAAGGTGATGAAGTTACACTTGTATGCAATTCACTATTCAATGTTTGCCATCAGATATATTATAATGGCTTTCTGCCAGAAGTCAAAGAGCTCTGGATGAGTTATCTGTACAGTTGCCATTTTTCCCCCTGTGCTTCCTACTAGCATTTTTTTCTCCTCTGTTCTTCTCCCCTCTACTCCATGTACATATGCTGCTCTTCTTTCAGAAAAGCATGCATCACAACTTTGTCCATTAGCACAATTTCTCTCGTTCACTTTCGCTTGTAAATGTCTACACTCACTGAAAATTACATTCGGTAGCTACTAGCTATGCTTGTATAATTTTATGAGCTGGATTTGCCTGTCTTTGCAATGGGTTTTGTTCTTTTTCGCTCATTAGTATTTAGCTAACAGCGTCTGTGTGATTTTCTCTATTAGTTTGTGCAAATTTGGTTAGCATTCTGGTAATAGAGGCCTGATGGGCTTTTCTTGTGTTTTTAGCGACCCCTTGTGTGATATGCCGGTAATACCGTGAATCCTGGGATGAGTGACGGCCGGTATGACGATATGAAAATCTGTATAATGCCCAAGCCTAGTTGGTTGTCTAATTTGCAACTCTGTACTTTACCATAATATTTGGGTGTGTGGTGCATATGTGTGTGACAGAGAGAGAGAGAATGAAAGAGTGAGAGCAAGAACGAGAGAGCGCGAGAGGGAGAGAGAAGGGGGGTGCGACAGTGTGTAAACGTGTTTTAGGGATTGATTTAATCAAACTGTCTTGAGGAAGACTAATTGAAACCAGCTGTCTGGGAAGAAAGAATCAGGGGAAGTAAAAGCTGAGACCCCAGGAGGAGAACACCTCTGACTCCTTGGACTGAACACAATGAAATACCATCACAGGCTAGGCCTTTATATCCTCAGCCTCAGACACTTACACATGAGAGATAATGGTGTGCAAGGACTCCTGGGTAGGGATTCTACTGCTCTTCGTTCTCTTCCTGCTTTTCCTTTTAGTCCTCCAGTCGAGCTTCAAAAGATCCCCGCCCCAGCGACACTCCACAGCCTCCAAACCTTTCCTCTGGCATGTAGTTGTAATGGAAGCATCACCAGATGTAGAGTATATTAGCCGGACCTCAGAAGAAACAGCTGCTTAAAGCCATGGGAGTATGATGAGGAGGGAGCAATGACTGGCCATAAACCTACTTTATGCCACTGTAAATAGAAAGCATAGGAAGGCACCAAAGCCCTTGAGTTAAGCCAATCGTCCAGTCCTAAGTAAAGTGAACGGACAAGTGGACTTAATATATTATGAAAATGCCAGTGCTTGAAAGTCAAGCTAAGTCAATCTATCAAGCTATACAGGAGTTGAAGCATAGCATGCAATCACAAATGAAGACAGACAGGAACATTGTCCGAGAGAACAAAGGGTAATACTGGGGAAGATGGATGAACATCCTCAATCCTTACCTAGCCTCCACTGTAAGCAAGCCAAATGGAAAGGGAGGCATCCCAACAATGTGACCGCAGTGGGCTGAAACAGACTCTGTTTTTGGACTTGGATGCATCAAATGCATGTTTACATATATGTGGATGCCAAGCGACTAAAATGTAAATATTATAATGATGATCTGTTCCTGAAATAGACAAGTACATAGGAAAGCCAATCATCTTGCTGCTCTGAGGGCAAAAATATAGCCAGAGCCATGTATAGGTCATTATCAATAGAATGTCACAATACGGGTGCAGAGCATTCAATTTGGCTGCTGTGGGGCAAGGAAACTCCCAGCTCCACTAAAACCATTGACAACTACATACTGTTTTCAAGGGATTGTTAAATAAATGCTATGACTATTTGGGTTTTAATATCATAATATCTTGAAGAGCATTCCACATTTAGCTCTATCATCAGAGTTATACAGCAAGTAACTGTATGCTTTTCATGATCACTAAACATCAATTGATCATGTATTTTCAGATACGTGAGGGTAGCCTATCCATTTGGCATGTAGCTAGCTATGTGTCATTTATCTTGCTTCATCAGAGATGAGGCTTTTAGAAAGAGCTTGACATCGGCAAGTCCTCGTCCTGGTAAAGTTGTCAGTCGGACTAATGTCATCACCACTAGATGGCAAGCAAATCAAACAATATTTGGATATAGCCATCTAGTTTATCCCCTGAAAGTTAGCTTGTTAACTAGCCATATTGACCTGATCTGTTATTAGCTAGATAGCCCCCCAGCAGGCAAAACACTGTGCACCTTATTGTGATGTTATACTGATAACAACCTATTTAGACAGTTGGGCCAATGTTGTTTCTGCATGATGATCCATTTACATGACACTACAACAGTCTATGGCAGCCATGTTAGCTCCCCATTAACATTACATGGGGATATTACAATATTTAAACAATACTATGTAACGGAATGTATAGAATCAGAAAAATATTCTAAAATGTGGCCTAACTCTCTAAATATATTGCTCTGATCTTAGCCAATGTTCTGACCTTATTGTGGTTCTCACACTTCAAGAACTATTGTAATTATAGATAGAATTTTTACCAGTAAGGTTGGATAGCTTGCATCGCTTCAACACCAACTACATTATGCTCTTTCCTTTTTCCAGTTTGCTGTGGTAGAACATCATTGTGAATATGAATTAGTTCTTAATTGACATGCCTGGTTAAATAAAGGTTAAATAAAATATAAAATAAATAGAATAACTGTGTTACTATACAACAATCACAGTGTCTTCACAGCGGGGACTGTCTGGGGGTCTATACTATTAGTAGCACTGAGTTATGGAAATGAGTTTCACACTTTACCTTCCCATTCTTTGGTGTACGGTCTCTATCAATGCATTTAGCTGAACTATGACAATAATGAGGATTGTGCTGCTCTAAGAGGGTGGGAGTTTGAGACTCATAAATACAAGATAGTCCATTGAAGCCAGACATATATTTGAATGCATTCAAACAAATAATCAAAGTTTTTACTCACTACCATTACATAAACATAGTGGGTAAACCGTGTAAATTGTGTATTTTGTACGTTTGTATCTACAGGAAACATTTCCGTTGGCTGAATCAAACATCAATGTCGGTTGACACTATCCAGACACACTTTGATTGTTCCTTGACAAGTGAATTCTTTCAATCAGGAACTAACATTAAGACCACAGAAGCAAAACATTCTTTCCCCCACTGCAGTTCAAACAAAGTCAAATCTGTGTTGTCAAACGATAGCCTACTCAACTATTTGGGTCTATTCATTATCCACACACCAAAGTCCTGTGACTAAGTGTTATTATCATTATTCCTTTCAATCTGACCACCCTAAAATGTCCCTGGCCCCTCCTTTGAAGTCCCTGATTGATGCTGCACACACAAACCTTACAGCTCAGGACAACTTAACCCATGTCTTTCTCGAAACTCCGATGACTCTTTTGACAATAAAGGCCATTATGAGGAAACAGGCAAGACAGTGATTGGCCAGAGTGCCACCCAGCCAGTGATTGGCCAAACAGCCACCGGCCAGAGAGCAACCCAGCCAGTGATTGGCCAAAGAGCCACCGGCCACAGAGCCACCTAGCCAGTGATTGGCCAGAGAGCCACCCAGCCAGTGATTCAGTGTCCATGTTGAGTAATAAAGGGTGATTAAAGGTTGATATACTCACGTTGGGTCTTATGCTGGCTGCCCGTCCGTAATACTTCTCGGCTGCGTCATTGAGACTGGCTTGTCTGCAAAGGAAAGCAAAAAAAACAATCATCACTTATTTCTTTGAACTTCAGAGGGTTCAGAGGAGACCTTGACCTCTGTCTGTTTACTGCTGCTCCGGGGTCAGTGAGGACAGGCTGAGGAGAGAATGCCATGTCAAAATTAGAGGAGTCAATGAAACAGGCAGTTTGTTTCCAGGCCTTACAGCAGACAGCACCCCATGCTGAGTGGTGTACAGCATGCCCTGGTTGTTTTCATTATATCCGGGGTTGTGACCTTTGTGTCATGAGCTTTAACCTGTGTGTCATTAAAATAGGCTTCTCATCAACCACTGCCTTAGTAAGAACAAATATAACTTCAAAGGCGAGTCCCCTGTCTTCTGTGTAAAAATATCTGTTGTTTTTGGTACTGAAGGTCAGTGGGGTTGGGAGGATTTGAGGCCTAGGAAGAAGATAGTCACAAAATTCCATGTCAAATAATTTGCATGTTTAAAGTATTTCTTACAAAAACATTGAGCACATACGATTATCATATCTAATCAAATTGTAAAGGACGCCACAAATACAACAAATCATACAATGAAAGACAGTGACAAACATATTTGAAGGTAAAGGCACCTCTAGACAGATGGTCCTCCTGCGAATCCCAGAAGACTACAACTATTTACAGTCTGTAGACGCTCCAATAAGAACTCCAGTCAAAACAAGAATGTCTTCCATATGCTCATCTCCGTGTACAATACACCACGCCAGTACGCTTAGATTACCATCGTACCTGACTGTGTGACTCTTTCCCTTTGGCCAAGAGCTTTTCCGTTTATTCATATTCCTATAAACCAGGAATCATTTTTACAACCTGCAGCTGCATTTCACTGATGGTAGCAATTGTCTCATTGCAAAGAGTTTAACTTTGACACAGTCAAGGACGGAGTCAAGGACGGCTGGCTCCGGAGCCCTGAGTCGTAATGATGAAAGCGAGACCATCTGAACTGAACTGGGCTTCCATTAAGCCTGTCTGATCTTATTACGGTATCCTCCTCCATATGGCAGCGATATACAGACATTTTCATATTCCACAACTAGCATGACAACACCATACCTGAGTAGTCTCTAAACCCAGAACGAAATCTCATAGGATGTCAATAGAGCTAATACCTGAGCTACATGTCATACCGTAGAGCATAAGTGCTGCCCTATTCCTGTTGAAGTGTCATCACAATATGACATGATTGAGGCAAGAGAAGCAGTTTTGGTAAATGTGCTATCTTAATCTTATGTCAGTCTGCATTATTAGCATACAGCATGTGATTCTAATCATAGCAAAAACAGTTCTATCCAGCACCCGACAATGACATTTAATTCACCCCAATTTCAGCTGTAGGGCTTTCCCCTCATGAAATGTTAATTCTGCCAAATCAGTCAATCACATTTGAGATGCTAAAACAGTATGTACTTCATAAGGTAAGAGAACGGGTCATTGTGTATTCTTAGGACGGTTAAACTAAACTAAATATACATACAAAAACAAATGTCTCCAAGAAACAACACTTGATACCCTTGTGGCTCATTTCAAAACAAACAGACCATTAAGCTCCACATGTGACCAACATTGCCGTTAAGCCACAGTGGTAATGGCTGGTCAACAGACATGGGGAGTGGATGCTTTCCCAATGAGGTAACACCAGTGGTGGGGTGAATGAGTCTCTATGGTGTGAACTGATATGATATATGTTTTGGACGGACACAACATGATCAAACTCAAGAAGAATGACTGATGTATAGGATCACAGTTTGTCTTCTGCATCTGTCATACTGTATCTCCAGCACTAATGAGGGTGGAGAATCACTGAGACTCATTGAGGATCATTACTCAGTGCAGAGAGTACTGCCTCACTCAAAGAATTATTGATACACTTTAGTTCAAGGCTTTTGTGTAGGAGGTGTGGGAACTGGTGTGTGTCCTCACAACGAAACCTCAAACACCCTGTCTTTATTCAACTCCAGGAAGCAGAGCCCAAAAAAGTAATTTAAATAGTGCCCCATACCAAAAATACAGAAAATATTAAGTTACAAAAAATGTACAGTAATGACAAAGATGGGTTTGTTGTCTAACTGTGACCATGTGTTGCAATAACGGCAATCATATTCAGAATAGAATATTGTCTCAAGAATTAATCTAATTCTATGTCATTTTCAGGTCTATAAACACATCATTATCAGACTGGAGAACTGCCACACCATTGTCACCAAACAAACAAGATATTTAATGTGAGTGGCAAAGGATTGCCTGTGGATAGTGGGTTGTGAAAGCACAACAAGCACAATGGGAGAAAACAACCGAAACTTCTGCCTTCGGTTAGACCTGTCCTCTGAGATACAGCTGTTGGGAAGAGAGGAGAGAGGAGAACTACAAGAGCCCGGAGAGGAAGAGACAGAGGGAAAATAGGGATAATGAGTGAACCAAAATAATCTAAATGTGCTTTATTAACCCCGGTGCAGACGCACAGACACACAAATCACACGACTGACACTACACATCACTTAATCGAAATAATACAGATTACTTAATTAACTAATTGTTTCAGCATCAACTGCCAGTGTACGATCTGTGTACTAACGACATCTAGCCCATCTGTCTCGTGCAACAAGACACACTTGTTACACAAACGTTACTCAATTGTTCCTTGTTCCTTCTGTCAAACAGATCTGGGTTTCCAGAACAGTGATGTGACACCACACAGCCTGGCTTGCAGAGGGATTTGAGCACTTAAAGGGCAGCATTAGCACATTCCCCTGGGAGTTAGCACTCAGCCAACCTTGCTCTCCTTTTCCTTCGCCTCGCCTCGCCTCGTCTGCTGGCTGCTGCCACTGATCTGTAGACCCGGACGAAGGTTTGGAATAATGTGCTGATTGTTTAAAGAAGGCCGGGGGAAATGGATAGCAAGGAAGTAAACTTGTCAAAGACCAAGAGCCCCAGAGAGCAATAAGAGAAGGTTTGCACATCTTAAAGTCGACTCCTCCCCAACCTCTCCCACCCCTGTTCAGATTCACTAGTATCCCCCACCAACCGAGGGCCTTCCATGTCTTGGTTCCAAGACAAACACATAAAGAACATGAGTTCCAGAGGAAAGAGACCCCATGCCAGCACGGCGGTGGGGAGTCCCTCAATGAGCCCAGCCTGAGACCCTCTTTAACAGCCAGGGGTCCTGACCCTGGAAGAGGCTCTGTAAAGCATGGACGGCTGGGATGCTGGTGGTGCACATCCCCCTGGATCATAGCACTGTGCAGTGGGACACCTTGTGAAAACCAGCTGGATAAAGACATTATACACAGCTGCATGACATGGCCTCTTTCTGTCTTTGGTCAAGAAAGTGAACCCGAAGCACAATGATTCAAGACATCGCATTAACTGTTTTAGTAGTCGCAATTTCCCACAGCCAGCAGTAGTAATCCTCACACAGAAAACCCCTGATTAACCATGGTAAGTCTTAACAAGGGAAATCTCCAAACTAGGAAATATAATATTGTTGGCTCTAGTAATCCTCTCTCAGTCTGTGTGGCATATTCTAAATTGACATGTTCCTCTATTTACACATTTGCACTCGCGCCTTATGCCTTGAAACACAGCACCTTGCAGCTTCCAGGAGAGCTGTGAGACAGACGCCGCGCTGCTGAACTTTGATCTGGTTTGGAACTGGCTCCGCATGAATAAGACAGAAACAGCAGAGGCAGGCACGTAGCCGCGCGCCGCACTAAGACAAGACGGCAGCTCCCTGGCTACCGCTCGCTGCAGTAGAGAAGGGGATTACAGCAGCTGGCCAAGTAAATCACACTGGCAGAGGAGAGCTGTAAGCCCTGGAATAAAGCATATAGATAGTAGATGCTCTCCCTCCTTCCCCCAGCCCTTGTCTCCTCCCTCCTCCAGCCCTTGTCTCCTCCCTCCTCTAGCCCTTGTCTCCTCCCTCCTCCAGCCCTTGTCTCCTCCCTCCTCCAGCCCTTGTCTCCTCCCTCCTCCAGCCCTTGTCTTCTCCCTCTTCCAGCCCTTGTCTCCTCCCTCCTCCAGCCCTTGTCTCCTCCCTCCTCCAGCCCTTGTCCCCTCCCTCCTCCAGCCCTTGTCTTCTCCCTCCTCCAGCCCTTGTCTCCTCCCTCCTCCAGCCCTTGTCTTCTCCCTCCTCCAGCCCTTGTCTTCTCCCTCCTCCAGCCCTTGTCTCCTCCCTCCTCCAGCCCTTGTCTTCTCCCTCCTCCAGCCCTTGTCTCCTCCCTCCTCAAGCCCTTGTCTTCTCCCTCCTCCAGCCCTTGTCTTCTCCCTCCTCCAGCCCTTGTCTCCTCCCTCCTCCAGCCCTTGTCTCCTCCCTCCTCCAGCCCTTGTCCCCTCCCTCCTCCAGCCCTTGTCTTCTCCCTCCTCCAGCCCTTGTCTCCTCCCTCCTCCAGCCCTTGTCTTCTCCCTCCTCCAGCCCTTGTCTCCTCCCTCCTCCAGCCCTTGTCTTCTCCCTCCTCCAGCCCTTGTCTCCTCCCTCCTCCAGCCCTTGTCTTCTCCCTCCTCCAGCCCTTGTCTTCTCCCTCCTCCAGCCCTTGTCTCCTCCCTCCTCCAGCCCTTGTCTCCTCCCTCCTCCAGCCCTTGTCTCCTCCCTCCTCTAGCCCTTGTCTCCTCCCTCCTCCAGCCCTTGTTTCCTCCCTCCTCTGGCCCTTGTCTCCTCCCTCCTCCGGCCCTTGTCTCCTCCCTCCTCCAGCCCTTGTCTCCTCCCTCCTCCAGCCCTTGTCTCCTCCCTCCTCCAGCCCTTGTCTCCTCCCTCCTCCAGCCCTTGTCTTCTCCCTCTTCCAGCCCTTTTCTCCTCCCTCCTCCAGCCCTTGTCCCCTCCCTCCTCCAGCCCTTGTCCCCTCCCTCCTCCAGCCCTTGTCTCCTCCCTCCTCCAGCCCTTGTCTTCTCCCTCCTCCAGCCCTTGTCTTCTCCCTCCTCCAGCCCTTGTCTCCTCCCTCCTCCAGCCCTTGTCTCCTCCCTCCTCCAGCCCTTGTCTCCTCCCTCCTCCAGCCCTTGTCTCCTCCCTCCTCCAGCCCTTGTCTCCTCCCTCCTCCAGCCCTTGTCCCCTCCCCTCCCTCTCAGTGTGACTGTCCCATCCAACACTCACCTGAGCATGTGGGCTGCGCTGAAGACCACATCAAACTCCCCGCTGTCCAGACGAGCTGCCTTCTCCGCCATCTCAGCAGCTTCCAGCAGACGAGACTCCTCCAACAAAAACTGACCTGGGAGCAGCCAGAGGGGGAAAGGAAAGGAGAGAGAATAGGAATACCATGTTAAAACGCGGCGTGTGGATGTATTCCTAGAGAGGGATGAATAGTGGCTGGGAATATTGCCTTTGGCCAGGGGAGATAGGCAAGCCTCTGTCAGCCCTAAGAGTGATTTGCTGAAACACAAGATACGAGTGGAGCGTACCATCACTCTTTGGCCATCACTCAGGCCCATTTGTCCAATTAGTAGGGTTGTGATAGGAATGTTTCTCTTACATGTGCGTCAGGCCTGGCTGGAGATCTGAGTTCTGTACGTCTGAGGTGCAGCTGAAATGTAGAGCAGGGCCTTTGTAGACCTCCCTAATGACGCTAGAGTGTGGACCACTGAAGGAGCAACGAACTGGGAGGAATTAATAGTCTGTTGATTTTGGTGGGCTCCACTACTGTACCATGCTCCCAAACCACTGGGTGAAACCAAGTATATTTTCCTAAATAGCTGTGAATGTAGACCTTGCTACAGGCCTTATGTGAAGGAAAGACTGACTACCAATGTATTGCAGAGCACCTACAGCTTAGAAACACTACTGGCAAGGGATAGATTTCAATATGTCAACTCTTATTTTATTGGAGTGGTTAAGAATATGTAAGAGCAATTCCTTCAAATATCAAGAAATTAAAAAAATGATTTCATTTTACGAATGATAATGTAATGTATGTAACCACAAATTATTCTACTGGCACTCACTCTCAAACGCACATTTCAAAGAGGAAACTTGAAGTGACTTAGTATCAAATAAAATGTGATTTGTCACATGCTTTATTAAGGTAGAAATGTACATATAGGTAGGGATAAAGTGACTAACCAACGGATGTTAAGCAACAGCATATGTGATGAGTCAAAAGAGATTAGTGAAAAAAGTGTCAATGCAGAAATTCCGGTTAGCTATTGGTTAACTATTTATCTAACTATTTAGCAGTCTTAGAAGCTGTTCAGGGTCCTGTTGGTTCCAGACTTGGTGCATCGGTACTGCTTGCTGTGCAGTAGCAGAGAGAACAGTCTATAACTTGGGTGGCTGGAGTCTGACAATTTTTAGGGCCTTCCTCTGACACCGCCTGGTATAGAGGTCCTGGTTGACAGGGGGTCGGCCACAGTGACGTACTGGGCCGTGTGCACTACCCTCTGTAGCGCCTTGTGGTCGGATGCCAAGCAGCTGCCATACCCAGTGGTGATGCAGCCAGTCAAGATGCTCTCAAAGCTGCAGCTGTAGAACTTTTTGAGGATCTGAGGGCCCATGCCAAATCTTTTCAGCCTCCTGAGGGGGAAGAGGTATTGTCCTGCCTTCTTCACGACTGTGTTGATGTGTGTTGACCATGATAATTCCTTAATTTATAACCTTAATATAATGTTGGTGAATCAAAAGAAACTGACCCAGAATGGCAGTACTTACCGTAATGCATATAGCAATTTCCTTTAGTGGGGTCTAGTTGGATGGCCTTCAGAAAGAACCTCTCTGCTTCAGTCTTCTGACCCTACGAAGGGAGAGGAATTAAATCAATTGTCAGTATTTGTTGCTGTTGAGATGCTTTTCATTTTATTATAATACATAATGATTTTGCTAAGCCACAAACTTAATGTAACATAAAATCTTAATATGACACCTTGTGTCATCCTAAAAAAGATTTACCCTCAAAGTACACAATGTCATGCTTGGCACATCTGTCTGCCTGGTCTGAGCATTTAATAATAACACACTTATATCTGTACAAATATATCTGAACACAGAGGCTGTGACTAATCCACTGCAGCTGAGAGAGAGAGAGACAAACACACACACAAAGAGAGAGAGCGAAACAAGAGGGAGAGAGAGAGAAATGTGTGCACACACACACAGAGATTGAGAGAGGGTGCGTAGAGTCGTTCTGGGTTACGTCACACAAGGAGTGACAGACAGGGGGACTGGAGCCTGATGAGGGGCAGCAGCAGCAGTGACAGATTGGGGCCCATTGGAGCCCAGAGGAGCCAGTGCCCCGTGGGCCTCAGAGAGCATGATCAGATTACAACTAACACACAAAGGCTCCAGCTAACACAGCTGCCTCTCTCTGTCTTACACACACAACGCTGGTCTTATCTGTGTGTCAGCTGCACTCTGATGGAGATGAAGATCACAATAGAGATTCAATTAATCAATTAAAGCCTATAGAAACCTAAATACATGAAATGCCACAGCATTTCACATTATGAACAAAAAGAGGCAAGAGCTCCCTTAATATTACATAAGCCAGTAACCAGAATAAATTATGTTTACAAAATACATTATATAGAATGAACACAATTCATTAATTTTAATTGCAAAGGCTTTGAACAAGAAGCCTTTATCCAAACACTGAAATCAGATTTGGATGATTCCGTGCCTCATACATTTTTCACCGGGTTTACCTTCAATAACTCAAAAAGTACTCAAAATTTCCAAGTGTAAATATTTGAGTGTATTCTCCATTGATGAGATGGAACATTGAATTATATGTTTAATGCAGCTCAATGCGCTCAAATTCACAAATAGTACAAAGCGCTCAGCTGAGGAGCAGCTGGAATAGTCATAACATCAGCATATTTCTATTTATTGAAGTTCAAACAAAAAGCTTGTCAGGAAACCACATTATGACATTTTAATGCACTGGCTCTCATTGTTTGTGTGGATTTGAATCATGTGGTACACACAGGTAACTGCCAAAATAAAGGAAACACCAACATAAAGTGTCTTAATAGGGCGTTGGGCCACGAGCCAGAACAGATTCAATGCACCTTGGCATAGATTCTACAAGTGTCTGGAACTCTATTGGAGGGATGTGACACCTTTCTACCCAAGAAATTCCATAATTCTGTGTTTTGTTTGGTGGTGAAAAAAATGCTCTCAGACACTGCTCCAGAATCTCCCAAAAGTAGTCAATTGGGTTTAGATCTGGTGACTGGGAGGACTATATCGTTTTCATGCTCATCAAACCATTCAGTGACCTCTTGTGTTCTGTGGATTGGGGCATTGTCATTCTATGGAGGCATAGCCATGGTAACCAAAATAATGGCCTGCCCAGGATTTTCGTACATGACCCTAAGCATAATGGAATGTTAATTGCTTAATTACCTCAGTTACCGCAGGTGCTTCCACACACCTGTGTGTGCATTATCAGGCTTAGAGGAGTTCTATTCCTGAGTGGCTTGTTCAATGAAATCCAGTTTCATGCCTAGACTGCTAACGAACATCACAATTTCAACATTAGAGCTCATTAGCTTTCCCCCTCACAACTGTCAGGTATCCAAAACATTATTTAGTGTGTGGGGGGAAAGTGGCGGTTTGTATGCATCCTAGTAGGTTCTTAAACTGGCTGTGCAGCACATCAGCCCACAGCAACAGCAGCAGAGAGAGATTCTTATTAAATATGTGTGATCAATGCTGATAGATGGCCTGACAGCCTGCAGTGTTTGAATGGATGGAAGAAACAGCTCTGTGGGCCTTTCTATCTGTCTGTCTGTCTGTCTGTCTGTCTGTCTGTCTGTCTCCCACCACCCATATCCACTTCCTATTCAATATTAACTTATTATGGAGGTGAAATCTCCGCTTTTCACACATACTGAGCTTATTGTTAGTGTTGACCCCCTAATCTCCCGGTGATATCAGACGTGGAACAGATGTGTACTTCCACTCTGGCAGCCATCAAGGTGATTATGAATGGAGCCTGCATCTGATTAGGCCCGGAAATGACTTGTGAATGACTGAGTTCAATAACACCATGGTACACATTTCCACCCACCCCTCCCCGCAGGGGGTCCCGGATGTGGTGCACAGGGGTCAGCCCAGCAGGAGAACGACACCAATCTCCACCGCCAAACCCTGTCCCCCAATGCGCGCAACTCCTCCCCCAACCGACGATCCCCTGCCAGGATCTGAACTTAGGACCCTTGACAGGAAGGCTGTTTCCTCATCACTCACAGTGGGTGTAAAGGGTATGAGAGTGGAGGTGGGGGTCACTTTCCTGGTGTGGTATTTGATCAAGACTAAACTTCAGTGAAGAGACAGTAGAGGTAGTGGTATGGTGGAAGGCCGGAGGTCACGATGGGGCTGATGGAGGTAGAAGGTGAAGTGAACATCTTCAAGGTAGCTCTTACCAACTTACACACCTGGGCCCTCATAGATACAAATATGTGCTAGAACTGGTTGAGCCACTGCATTTCACACTACGCTCTGTTCTTTGAAAACCATCTCAAGGCTATTGAGTCTGTAAGTCTGACAGCTCTCTCCTCTCCTCATCCCTGAGGTTGCATCATTTACACCCAGAGGAGAAAGAAGGCCCGGGTAAACCATTGTTGATCTCTGCCTGAGATTTGTATTGGTATTTGTATTTATTATGGATCCCCGTAAGCTGATGTCAAGGCAGCAGCTCCTCTTCCTGGGGTCCAGCAAAATGAAGGCAGTTTATACAATTTTAAAATCATTACAATACATTCACAGATTTCACAACACACTGTGTGCACTCAGGCCCCTACTCCACCACTACCACATATCTACAATACAATATCCATGTGTATGTGTGTGTATAGTGCATATGTTATCGTGTGTGTGTATGCATGTGTCTGTGCCTATGTTTGTGTTGCTTCACAGTTCCCGCTGTTCCATAAGGTGTATTTTTATCTATTTTTTAAATCTAATTTTACTGCTTGCATCAGTTTCTTGATGTGGAATAGAGTTCCATGTAGTCATGGCTCTATGTAGTACTGGGCGCCTCCCATAGTCTGTTTTGGAGTTGGGGACTGTGAAGAGACCTCTTGTGGCATGTCTCGTGGGGTATGCATGGGTGTCCGAGCTGTGCGACAGTAGTTCAAACAGACAGCTTGGTGCATTCAACATGTCAATACCTCTCATAAATACAAGTGGTGATGAAGTCAATCTCTCCTCCACTTTGAGCCGGGAAAGATTGACATGCATATTATTAATGTTAGCTCTCTGTGTACATCCAAGGCAGCACGTTCTGAGCCAAATGCAAGTCCCTCTTGTGGCACCTGACCACACGACTGAACAGTAGTCCAGGTGCGACAAACTAGGGCCTGTAAAACCTGCTTTGTTGATAGTGCTGTTAAGAAGGTAGAGTAGCGCTTTATTATGAACAGACTTCTCCCCATCTTAGCTACTGTTGTATCAATATGTTTTTATCATGACAGTAATCCAGGATTACTCCAAGCAGTTTAGTCACTTGAACTTGCTCAATTTCCACATTATTTATTACAAGATTTAGTTGAGGTTTAGGGTTTAGTGAATGATTTGTCCCAAATACAATGCTTTAAGTTTTAGAAATATTTAGGACTAACTTATTCCTTTCCACCCACTCTGAAACTAACTGCAGCTCTTTGTTAAGTGTTGCAGTCATTTCAGTCGCTGTAGTAGCTGACGTGTAGAATGTTGAGTCATCCGCATACATAGACAGCCTGGCTTTACTCATGTTGTTAGTAAAGATTGAAAAAAGTAAGGGGCCTCGACAGCTGCCCTGGGGAATTCCTGATTCTACCTGGATTATGTTGGAGAGGCTTCCATTAAAGAACACTCTCTGTGTTCTGTTAGACAGGTAACTATTTATATATAGCAGGGGGTGTAAAGCCATAACACATACATTTTTCCAGATAGGAGATAGGAGTGGCAATATCGTCCGCTATTATCCTCAGTAATTTTCCATCCAAGTTGTCAGACCCCGGTGGCTTGTCATTGTTGATAGACAACAAAAAAACACCTCTTCCACACTTACTTTACGGAATTAAAAATTACAACACTTGTCTTTCAGAAAATGGTCAGATATACTTGGATGTGTAGTGTCAGCGTCTGTTGCTGGCATGTCATGCCTAAGTTTGCTAATCTTGCCTAGGAAAAAATCATTAAAGTAGTTGTCAATATCAGTCATTCTTGTGATGAACGAGCCATCTGATTCAATGAATGATGGAGCTGAGTTTGCCTTATTTCCCAAAATGTAATTTAAGGTGTTCCAAAGCTTTTTACTATCATTCTTTTTGTCATTTACCTTGGTTTCATAGTGTAGTTTCTTCTTCTTTTTATTACATTTCGTCACATGATTTCTCAATTTGCAATACGTTTGCCAATCGGTTGTGCAGACAGACTTATTTGCCATTCCTTTACCTCATCCCTCTCAACCATACAACTTTTCAATTACTCATCAATCCACAGGGATTTAATCGTTTTTAGAGTCACTTTCTTAATGGCTGCATGTTCATTAGTAACTGGAATAAGCAATTTCATAAATGTGTCAAGTGCAGCATCTGTTTGCTTATCATTACACACCACGGACCAACAAATACTCTTTACATCAACATAGGAATCGCTACAAAATGTATTGTATGACCTCTTATACACTATATTAGGCCCAGCCTTTGGAACTTTGGTTTCCCTAGATATGCCTACTATATTGTGATCACTACATTCAATGGATCTAGATACTGCTTTCAAGCACATTTCTGCAGCATTAATAAAGATGTGATCAATACATGTTGATGATTTCACGCATGTGCTGTTGGTAACTACCCTGGTAGGTTGACTGATAACCTGAACTAGGTTGCAGGCACTGGTTACAGTTTGAAGCTATTTCTTGAGTGGGCAGCTTGATGAAAGCCAGTCAATATTTAAAATCACCCAGAAAATACACCTCTCTGTTGATATCACATACATTATCAATCATTTCACAAATGTTATCCAGATACTGACTGTTAGCACTTGGTGGTCTATAGCAGCTTCCCATCAGAATGGGCTTTAGGTGAGGCAGATGAACCTGTAGCCATATTACTTCAACAGTATTTAACATGAGATCCTCTCTAAGCTTTACAGAAATGTGGTTCTGAATATAAAACAGCAACACCTCCACCATTGGCATTCCTGTATTTTCTGTACATTTTATAACCTTTTATTGCTACCATTGTATCATGAAAGGTATTATCTAATTGATTTCTAAAGATTGTCAGAATATGAATGTCATCTGTACCTAGCAAATTATTGATTTCATGAACCTACATATGTTAACGTGGGCTATTTTGAGAACTTTTCTTCTGGGATGCTTACTTGCTTTCATTGCTTTACTGGGAAGCTTAGCAGAAATAGATATTCACATCTTATTTATGTTTGTGCAGGGTGAGCTGCACACAGTGGACTTCCTACTAGGGCACACCGCCTCAGTGCTAACAGTATAAATCCGGTTCATAGGCACATGATTACTGCATACAAAAGCTGTAGGATCAGCAGAGGTTAGCTGGAGGAACATAAATTAGATTACTTACATTGTGTCTACCAACGCCCCTGGTATAATGTACATTTGCTGAAGCATTATGACAACTCAGCGTCACAATGGTAGAGATTAACTGAGCTGGGCTTGGGTCATTGATAAGCCATTGTCTCAATGCAGCTTTATAATACTGTGAAAGGATCCAGGAACCCACATTATTTGGGTGGATCTCATCCTCCTTATAAAATGTGTTTTGTTTCCAAAAGGTATTGAAATTGTCAATGAAAGTTACACCCATTGAGCTGCAATAATCACTTAGCCAGTTGTGAAGAGAAAGAATCCTGCTAAAGCGCTCAATGCCACAATTCAGAGAGGGCACAGGGCCAGATATGATTCAGAGAGGGCACAGGGCCAGATATGATTCAGAGAGGGCACAGGGCCAGATATGATTCAGAGAGGGCACAGATCCAGATATGATTCAGAGAGGGCACAGGGCCAGATATGATTCAGAGAGGGCACAGGGCCAGATATGATTCAGAGAGGGCACAGGGCCAGATATGATTCAGAGAGGGCACAGGGCCAGATATGATTCAGAGAGGGCACAGGGCCAGATATGATTCAGAGAGGGCACAGGGCCAGATATGATTCAGAGAGGGCACAGGGCCAGATATGATTCAGAGAGGGCACAGGGCCAGATATGATTCAGAGAGGGCACAGATCCAGATATGATTCAGAGAGTGCACAGGGCCAGATATGATTCAGAGAGGGCACAGATCCAGGTATGATTCAGAGAGGGCACAGGGCCAGATATGATTCAGAGAGGGCACAGGGCCAGATATGATTCAGAGAGGGCACAGATCCAGATATTATTCAGAGAGGGCACAGGGCCAGATATGATTCAGAGAGGGCACAGGGCCAGATATGATTCAGAGAGGGCACAGATCCAGGTATGATTCAGAGAGGGCACAGGGCCAGATATGATTCAGAGAGGGCACAGGGCCAGATATGATTCAGAGAGGGCACAGGGGCAGATATGATGGGTCTTTTATTAGTGTCTAGCAGGGCGTCAATCAGCTCTTTAAAATCCAGTTTCAACTGCCCTTCATAATGTCATTAAAACCCACATGGACTATGATAGAATCGATTTCCATGTCCTGACGTAGTACATTCAGGAGCAGCTTAGTAATGTAATTTACTCGAGCTCCGGGATAGGATGTTTTTGCACCAGGAACGGTCATATTTCTAACCATGGAGCTGCCCAAAATCATGGCTGGCAAGAAGGTCGAGGAAATCTGTCCACTCCCACGCTTCATTCACAGGATTCAGAGAACCCTTTCTGGATGGGTGAGAGGCAGGATAACTTGAGCCCGTTGCTCCCGGGACTGGTGCAGGCCTCCGACAAATGGAGAAGCCCCACTCGATCCAGAGCAGGAACGCAAGGTTTGCTGACGTCGACTTCGAAATCGTAGTAGTAGGCACTCCGGTCGCAGACACAGGTACACCCAGCGACAAAAGTGCAGGAAGATCAGGCTCCAGGACGGCGATACTACTCGTTGTTTGTATCTGTATCTACAGCGCTGGAACCGTTCATTTATTTCCAATTGCAAAACTCATCTGGGACTAACTTCTTTAGCTTGATGGCTAGCAGCTTAGCGGCTCTGTTAAGCAGGCTGTCTGTTAAGAGGGATTCCGGGACAAGAAATAGCGGTCCCAGCTGTTAAAAGCTAACCGCGTCATGGAATACATGCAAAAACAAGTTCGGTATTTATATTTAATGAATATTGGTTATGTTTTAGTCAAAAATAACAAAACGAGTGTTTCCTGCATAGTGTTGAGCCGCGCACTCTGATGACGTCACTTGTGTTCCAGGGATGATCGAGAGAAGAGGAATACACGCATGAGCTCGGAACTCCCTGCTTTCCTCTAAATCAATATCTCTTTCTTTACTAAAACAACTCTACTTCACTCTCCAGTGTGTTTTCCCTTGCCTGCTCACTCAAGGGAAGTTTTTCTTCTTCTATTGTATATTGTTGTTCCCCTGGTGTAATGATGAGACAAATCTACCTTTCAGAGATTGTATCTAATGGCTCTTGTTAAGAGACCAGTTCATGTCAGCTTTTCCCTTAAATGCCTGCTAAGCTGTTAAACTGACCACCACTCACTGACTACAGACAGGGAAATACATCTGGCAAGGTGGTCAATATGGAGAAAGATCATGTTCATCTACAGCCATTATTCCCTAGAAAGGTAAACGAGTGATTGACAAAGATAAATGTGCTCTTTGTCTTTGTCTGGGATCCTGTGGAGTGAATTACCCCTAGCACACAAACCAGCCTTTCTCCTCTTAGTCCAACCCAGGTCAACTACGTGACCTTGGTGAATAGCATCTGAGTAGTCGGAAGGCCCTGGAGGCCCAGAAGGCAGTAGGGTCCGGAGTTAGAGGAGGATCCACATCAGATCAGTCCTTCAGGGCTAATGTGTTGCAGGGGCTGGTTAGTTAGCTGTAGCCATTTGCAACCTGTGTTAGTGAAACTGATTAGGGTTCAATATGGAGTGCCGGTTTAGGCAGTTGTAAAGAATCAGTCATGGGATTTGGTAACAGATTTTAAAAACACAGGGCAGCCGTGACATCAGTTTCAATCAGGAAGCTATCCCCACAGGACGATAGGGCACCTTGAGAAACTCAATGTGATCCCCCCCCCCCCCACACACACACACACATGCAATTGATTATCTGCATGCACACTCTCAGGCTACTTGCAGAGCTGAATAAGAATAAGAATACGAAAGCCAAGAAGAGAAGGAGGAGGAGGAAGATGATGATGATGATGAATAAGTTACCGTGAGGGCCAGGAGTTTGCCATAGGTCAAGTGTGCTGGGATGTGGTCTGGCTTGGCTCTCAGGGACTCTCTGTACCAGTGCTTGGCCTCGGTCAGCTTGTTCAGTCTCATGTAGGCCTCACCTGTGAGGGGAAGTGAGGCGTCAGGTCAAGGTTCAGAGGTTAAGGAACCACACGTCTTCCCATTGTCTTACTAAGGAATCCAATGACAGCTAGGGTAGTCATGCAGAAAGGCCTGCCATCACTTCAGTGCACTTTGAAACCCGATACCAAACTCGTGTTTTATTAGCTAAAGGACCTTTTACTAGGACTAGAGTCATAACAAAATCGCAAAGCAAAGGACGGCTTTTGAATTTGTCTGCATCAGTTGAATAGTGTCCCACTAAAAGCCTAGATAGGATCACAATATGTTTTATTAATATCCTCTATCCTATAACAAACTGATAATACCTGCTTAGCAACAATCCTATAAAAATAGTCATTGAACTAAGGTATATTTTCGGATCCCCCATGTGTTAGTTGGATGGAGTTCTTTGGGATGTCTAAAGTACTTCAGAGTAGGAGAACAGACATGGGCCTGACTCAATCCTTTGCTATGACTGGCCTGAGCTGATTGTCTGATATGTTGCTGATGACATGTGTAGAAATACCCTTCCTAATTCTTCAGACAGTATCTGATACCTCGTCCAGCCTTGAAGACTTTACCCCCACCTGAACAAACAGTCCCTCTTTCTTTCTCTCTCCTGCTCCGACACCAATTATAACTGCATTTCACGACATAGTCGGGTAATTGGGGAAAACACAAGCCAAAACAATGCTTTAAATGTAATGGTCACAGGAATAATACTGGGATAGGGGACGTGACTGCGATAAGTTTCTCATGAACCTGTAACAGGGGTCTTATATATATTTTTCGTTTTTGAGAGGAGTGCTAATTGAAGTGAGATAATAAATTGGGGATTATGGCGAATCATTTCCATTGATAAGAAACAGGAGCGAAACAACAGGTGTCTGGTGATGAATGTTGACCTGCTGACCTCTGAGACGATCAACAGACGTCCCCCCTGTTCTTCATTAGCAATGGCCTGTAATAGACCTTTTAATATACCTCTAAATACAGGGTACTCAAGCATGTAGTGGTATCAAATATAAGACCCCACTTCCATTTTTGCTCATGATAAGGATCAGAGTTAATGCAGTCTTTTGTAAGCAAGTATATAAAGTATCCAAGGAAAGCCAGCTTTATGTTGGAGTAGATATCTTTCAAATTGTTCTGCATAAGCATAAACATTTACTGTATGTCCTAGTTGGGTTACAGAATACCTAGACTTCATGTATTTCCTTTCCAGCAGCTAATATAATACTGTACATTGACTGTTATGATTATGATAAGGGCAACATGAATCGCTTTATCTACATATTTGTCAAACATGGTGTAACGCAGAGCTAGTAACAGCAGAAGACTGAGTGTGGTCAAACGGGCTTTGTGCCTCTCTAGTCTACCATCAGATTCAGATGGAGGTCTATGAGGAAGCACAGACATGGACATAAAATAGTTAGAGACACAATTTACAAGGAGTTGAAAATCACATCTAGTGGAACATTCCATTGCCCATTTGAGCGGAGGGGGTTTTTGGCAGATAAAGACCCAACTTTGACCCAGACTGCTATGTACACTGACGAAAGTTCCCCCTCTTGAGAATGACAAACAAAATGGCAGCACCCAAGTGAATTGGATTGTAAATAGATAGGAGCAGGTGCGCCAAACATTTAAATGAGCTCCTCAGAGTAATGTAAAAATCAGCTCCAAGAAATATGGGAAAATGCCGCAACATCTACCCTGCTAATGCCCTTACAGCTTTCAAACTGTGGGAGGCGGTTTGCTAACGATTTCTCAGCACCTCCGTCAAGCTGAATTTGACTCCACTGGTGAATGTACTGTACTAAGGGGGTCACTTGAAATTGAAAATTATTGCATTTTGAAATCAAAAGTCACAATTTAGTCTGCAGCAATTTAGTCTGCAGCTGCTTTCACATGACTGTAACACGAGGAGCGCAATTATTATCGTTAACACGCTGTGGAAACCTCAACATCGGGGCCTCAATGGGAGCGTTGAGCTGGAGCCACACACCCGACTTTGATGCTGGTTTACACGTCCAATCCTGGCTTGAGAATTATAACACGTTGTGAAAACAGAGCACCTCTAAAACCAACGGCCTTAAGCAGAGTCTACACTCTGCTACACAAATATGGGCTAAGGGGTAATACTTACTGTAAGCATAGCTCAGCTGACGAGCTCAAGACCCTGGCCACAATCAATGCAACTCAACCCTGTGAATCCTTCAGGTGGAATAAAGTTCAACAAACTCAGCCAGACGTGCATGGACCCAAGCTGACAACCAACAGCTGACACAATGATTACAAATGTACCCCCCACACCTCCAATCTACCAATCTTCTATTCCATTCTTTTTTCTCATCACAAAAAAATCTTAGCTTGTGTGTTTAGTTTGAGAGAAAGATAATTGCCACTTACCCATCATGTTATAGAGGCTCTGAGGTGCAAATTGTCTTGGCATTTTCTGTATTGCTTCTTTATACACGGAGAGGGCCTCCTATGAATGAATAAAACAGAAGGAACCATCCGTTAGGCACGAGGAGCCAACCATGCCAGGGCCACAAGTCATTTGTCTACTGCAGCCTGGGCCCTCACAAGCTGAATGGAAGCATGGAATCAGAGGTCACTAAGAGGTGGTTAAGACTTGGTGGAGGAGAAAGGATCTATCCTCTCCTTGACATGGCCAGTCAGAGAGCTAGTGCAGTGTCACACAGCCTCTCTCTCGCTGAAGCCCGAGGCAGTGATTCCCTTTAGGCTCTTTTAGTGGGTAGGCTTAGCGGAGTTGCTAACAGCTGGATGCATCCGGTTTTCAGGGATACAGCTAATTCAACCTAGCTTCCTCATCTGCTGAAAACCATATTCGGGAACTCCAATCAGGCGTTTTCTTTTACGCCTGCTATGTTAGGTTAATTAGTGGGTATACTAGTGTAGAAGGTCAGTGGGTAGTGGAGCTTTTCTCGTGACAATATCCACAATCTCAGAACGGGTTCACTTTTAGACCTGTTGGTGTATGATTAGTGTGTGTGTTCCTGTGAATATGTTTGGTGTGTCTGTCTGCTCCTGTCTGCTCCCCTATCCTACCTCCTGGTGCCCCAGCTCATGGAGCAGCTTTCCCAGGTTGTACAGGCAGCTGGTGACGGAGCTCTTGTGGGTGTGGGGGTCCTTCAGGTTCTCGTCAGGGATGTCGGCGCAGGTTAGGAAGGTCCTCTTGGCTTCGTCCAGTCGCCCCTGGTTCATCAGGACGATCCCTGTGTTCAAGTAGGCGGCTGCAGGGGGGAATGAGAGACATTTAGGTGATCCATTACGTAATCAACATGCAGCCAGATAGTAATTAGGCTCTATGGGGCTGAAACTAGTCATTATCAAACTTCTTTCTGAATAAATTGGCCAGCCACTGTGGATCAATTGGCTGCCGCATCCATGGGGTGCCAATACATATTGAACACTCATGGGGATGGAATGTGGAAGGGAGTGTATGGGGTGGTCGTTGCTCCACTAATACTGTATGTGTACATCGGCATGCCAAGATGAACTGTACGCTAGACTAAAGTTCAACCTAGCCCCTATCCACAGTTCTCTCTGTCCTTCATCCATCCAAAGTGAACTGGTCCAATCAACAATCCTTTTGTAGGAATAAATTGCATATATCCCCCTGGCTAGAGTGTTTCTGAAGACAGTTCCCATAAAGGATGTGTGTCTGAAAGAGAATGGACATGAGAGCAGTGGGAATGGAACTGGATATCATTAGAGTATCATCATGAAGCTGCCACTTTGGAATTGCTAATGAACAGATTCTACGTTGTACCAGTTGCCAGCTAAACACACTGAATTATGGTACAACCTTGACAAATGACTTTTATTATCTGACTGACTCTCATACCTTCACTTCCATTACCCCCCACCACCGCTTTAGGTAACTCATTAATTTAGTTATCGGCAGTAACAGATAGGATCATTGCATAATGAACGAGAACTACAAAGTGTGATCATCATCTGATTACATTCATAATTATTAATTACACTTTGGGAGACAAAGGAAAGGACTCCACCGCTTGTCGGTGATCAGTTAATATAGAAATCTATAGGGGAATAATTTAGCACATGACCAGTGGAGGGTGAGAGTGACTTCTGCTAAGCAGGCAGTTTGACAGCTGAACCTTACTGATACAGTAATGAGCTAGCAGGAAGCATGCTTGAACGAGTTTCCTCAAGGTAAGACTCAAGGAAAACTACCACCATTGGGGGATAAGGAGAGAAGGGGAGAGAGGGAGAAATGGAGAGAGGGAGAGATGGAGAGAGGGAGAGATGGAGAAAGAGGGAGAAAGGGGGAGAGAAGAAAGGGGGAGAGGGAGAGAGGGAGAAAGGGGACAGGGAGAAAGGGGGAGATGGAGAAAGGGGGAGAGGGAGAGGCTCTGACTTTGAACTGGATTCATAATAAATACAATTGTGTAATAATTTAATCTGTTGACATGAGTGGTCATTGAACACCCATCTACAGGCTGTGTTCAATCATTCATCCAGTAATGGAGCAAGCTTGTCTGTGCCCTCCCTCCCCCATTGGCAGATGCCTGGACACCTGCGCTGTGCAAACACAAGAGTTTGAAATTGTCAATAAAAAGAGCGGTGGTACTTACAAGCCAGAGTTGGTCTGCTCCCAATGGCCAGCTTATAGTAGTGGAGTGCCTCAGAGAACTTGTTGTTTTCTTGTAGCAGCAAACCACTGCAACAGAGAAAGTTAAGGACTCTCATGGTTACAAATCTCAACAGAAGTGTGTGTCTGTTAAGACTGAATAACATAACATAAGACAACTAAATGTAATACAGTTTCCTAGTAAATACAGTACTGTAAAATGTAGTGCTACCAAATCTCTAGTTCTGTTCTAAACAATCTAATTCTGTAAATAATTTAAGGATCTGTTGAGTAACATCTAAAGCCCTTGGGGCTAGTGTTGAGTATTGAGTGTGTGCTTCCTGTTGTCCTCCCCTCGGGCTGACACAGCATGATTAATAACCTACTGTCACAGAAACAGCACCCAGGGGAATACAAAGCACCATTATCTCTCTGTGAAGACCACTGATCATTAGACAGTCGTGTGTGCCGGAACAGACTGGAGGCAGAAATCGGACCCGTATTTCTAACACATCGGCTCTTTTTTCCCCTCGAGGCAAAAAATGGACCAGTCCATCTGGCATTGCCCGAAATGCCAGATGGCCAGTCCGCCCCTGCGTGTGTGTGTGTGTGTGTGTGTGTGTGTGTGTGTGTGTGTGTGTGTGTGTGTGTGTGTGTGTGTGTGTGTGTGTGTGTGTGTGTGAGTGTGTGTGTGTGTGTGTGTGTGTGTGTGTGTGTGTGTGTGTGTGTGTGTGTGTGTGTGTGTGTGTGTGTGTGTGTGTGTGTGTGTGTGTAAGGAGAGACAGTCCTGCTCATGTATGCATACAGAGTCTATAGACACTCACAGGTTATACAGCATGTCTGCCATGTTCCTGCGGTAGTAGAGGGCATTCCTGTATGCCTGCTCCGCCTCCGCCATCTTGCCCTGGTTCTTCAGGACATTCCCAAGGTTGCCCCATGCTGATAGAGGGAGGAATAAAGTAATTAAGGTTAACAGGGTCAACCAACATGGCTGCTCGCCCCTTTTGGACACACTATCACTTCCTGGGTTTACGGTTTGTTATCTAGCCTGGTCCCAGATCTATTTGTACTGTCTTGCCTCATCATGTCAAATGTCAAGTCAAACAATGAACATAGGCTATGTATAGAGTTGGTAAGACAGTACAAACTGATCTGGGACCAGGCTTGTTTTGACCCTCCTCAGAGGACATTGTGCAGGCTAAAACAGAGGGCATATCTGCTGCTACTGAACTACTGGGCTTAGAGACTGAGGACAGATAGAGTTGATGGCGCACCTGGGAGTTAGTGTGTCAAAGAGCCCAATTATACCCTAACAGAAAAAGAAGAAAACAATGGCTCACCCTGACACTCCATAGTAGATTAATGGCATTACTGTAAAATAGATTGCAGAATAATTGACAGGTAAATTGGGTCTTGAAATGTCATAATAGTGAAAATTATAGGAATTAATCTGGTAGACAATTTTCAGTTGTCAAGTGGTAATTATATATTCTATTTTCCTACATCTACATCGATTAATGCTTTACCTCACATATAGAGGAAAATGCACATAGCCTGACAACCAAATTGACTGAATAGTGTTCCCCTTCAATATTTTAGCTTGAAAACTAAATCTATACTGCTTAGTATGGGCAGTTGGAATCCATCATGTATACATATGGGCTTATACACTATTTAACTGTGTCTACATACAGTACAGCTGAAGCCAGGGCACACTGGGGCAACAGTATGAGCACTGTGAACAGGCCTGACAGAGAAAAATCATCCCATTAGACACGGTTTCTTCTTGTTCTCCTGATGGCTGTATAGGAGGGGAAAGTAAAATAGAGCTTATAGTAGTTACCGGGTTACCCATGTAGCATTTCATTCAAATGTATCGAGTGCTCACATATGCCAAAGGCTCCTTTGAGCTGTGCATTATTTATTAGTTAAGGCATCTGAGTGAGATATCTCAAAAGTCTCAAATTCAATATTAGCAAAGCAAAGCAGAGAAAAAAAGACAATAACTTTATTGGAAACACAATATTAAACATTTTAAAATAAATATGCTAGAACAGAAAATGTTCTGAGTGGTGTTACCATCCACTGTGAATTTGTTAGGTCTCTTTTACTGTGCTTTCTCACAGAACTCATTCTCAATGCTTAACGAGCGTGTCACTATTTCAGACTCACAAATGGTATGAGGACAGTGAGCCAGGGAAGGAACATAGCTGCCGCAACATGTCCAGCCGTTACATCTGTCCCTAGCCCGGGATCACTATCTCAAGAATAACACTAGTACACTACTAGTTATTCAGTATTATCTTTGGATGACCCTGAATTTGAATGTTTGATTATTCAAGTATTCTAGTTTCCCCTCATTGCCAGTCAAGCAGGGATGTCAGTGAAGATGCCCTCCAAAAGTAAAAAGGAGAGAAACTGTAGTCTGCCCATAGTGAGGGATTTAGTAGGTTTACAATGGAGGCCTTGTGTTGAAAGGTCCTTCAGCCATGATATACTGCCTGGAGAGGATAAACTGTCTGGAAGTAGACATACTGTAAACAACTTAACAGGTAGCACTTAACACTCATGAATCCTCAAGAGCTCCCGAGTGGTGCATCGGTCTAAGGCACTGCATCTCAGTGCAAGAGGTGTCACTACAGACCCTGGTTCGATTCCAGGCTGTATCACAACTGGCCGTGATTGGGAATCCCATAGGGCGGCGCACAATTGGCCCAGCATTGTCCGGGGTAGGCCGTCATTGTAGATAAGAATTTGTTCTTAACTGACTTAGATATATTTTTTAATTACATCTTGAAAATCACACTTTCGTTCAATCCCAGGAAGTAGCTATCACTTAACGTGATGCTACTTTAGGTCATACAGTCAACCTGTAAATATATTATGTGAGAATGTTAAAGTGAAGAAGGCTGTCTAAGTAGGACCTTTTTCAGGCAGCTCTAAGCTACATTATTCAGTGCAGAAGTCATGAAAGCTCATCTGACATGACACACACTAGCCTGTTGAACACCTTTTAAAAGCACACTCAGGCTATAGAAACGTCATAGTCTGAAATGTTGTGTGAGTGTGTGAGTGTGTGAGTGAGGGAGTGTGTCTGTGTGTGTCGATCTGTCTGTGTATTACCTTTAGCAGGGTTAAAGTATATTCCTGACTTGTAGAGCATCTCCTCGTTCTGCCAGTCTTGGTTCCTCAGCACTGTTTTAACCCCAAACAGTAGGACCAGGGCAACGCTACAGTACACCACCACAGTCCTGGAGGAGCTCCACCTCAGCCGTACGTACAGGGCCCTCAGCCCCACCGCCAGCAGCAGACAGAAGCCCATACTGGGGATGTACAGTACCCTCTCTGCTATCACAAAGCCCACGTAGAAGAACAGGTTGGTGGCAGGGAGGAAAGGGACGGCCAATAGGCCCAAGGAGAACACCACTACGTTTTCAGTGGTGGGCAGTGGAGTCCTGGTGATGTAGTGCTTTTTGGTACCGTTCTGTGCACTAGCAGTGTGAGGCTCTGTTTCAGAGTTTGTGTGGTTGGAAACATCGGGGTGGTGGCAGCTGTGTCCATTGGTGTGGGACCTCCCATTCCCGTTGGTTACATGATGGGCTTTTCCGTTGGTCTCCTTGCCCTTGACCTGGCGGGTGTGAAGCCCAAACCAAGCCAGAAGGAGCAGTCCCACATAGAAGGCCAAAGTATGAAGGTTCCTCCAATCGGCGATGCTTCTGATCAGAGGCAGGGCGTCCATAGACCAATCGAAGCTCAGGGTGTTTGGGCACAAGAGAAGCCACATGTTGACGGCGGGCAGATAGAGGAAGGTTAGAGTCCGAGTGAGGAGGGATGGGGAATCCCCCGCTGGGTTGTCTGAGTTGGAGAAGTTGGGCGGTTTGTTACCCATCCAGTAGAGGCGGTATGCCAGCAGAACAGCCCCCCAGGCAGCCAACAGCAACACACTCAACAGCAGGTGGACGTTCCTCCTCTAGAAGAGAGAAAACAACAACAGAGCTGAAACTAGGAGGAACGGCAATCGACTGGAAAGCTAGCAGCAAAGGCAAGAAAAAATATTATGAGACGCTAGGGCCAAAGTAGTTTTCTGGTTGGTTGGTGATGTTTCTGACTCTTGGCATTTGATTTTGATCCAGGCCATGTTGGTAAATCGAGCATAAGATTGACTGTAATTTAGAAGAAAAAAACGCAAGAGTCTGTTATGTAACGTTATCTGGAACAAAAGCTGTGTTCATGCACTATTTGTCCAGCCAAGTGTTAGCCTGGAGATTTAGAATGCATTGCAAGGAAAGTCAACTACAATTGATTTTATTGTTTTGTTTTGGCTGTGATGTGGGGTTTTGAATACCCATGAACAGGAAGATATCAGTTAACCGTGAATGTCTTTGTTGCTGGGGCTTATAAACCAGACAAATCAAAAAAGAAAGGGGAAAAATGCCCTGTGACTTTGTCTTAATTTCAAGCCAAAATAATCATGGCTATACTGGATTCATTGACTGTTGCTGAGCAAATGTGGTCTTACATCATAGCATTCCCTTATTCTGTGTTATCTTTCTCCTCACGCACCTGGCCTTAGACATGACTAAATAAACACCAGAATACAGGCCAATAGACAGTCCTATTCATCATAATGCAGGCTCGATATTAAACACTTTCTGAAACTCCTGCATGGAAATGATTATGAAGTATTAAGTGTTTGAAACTTGTGCACATTTGTGGGAGTGCAGAAAAAAACCTGGCCTATATTGTTCCCAATATAACTGTTCCTGCTTTAGGATCAACTAGTCTTTCTTACTGGGTTTATTTTGGAAGTCACACTACTGCTAAGAAATATTTATGGCTTCCCTTCCAAAATATTGTCAGCTAATACATGCAGGGCAACATCCATTTGTGCCCTGCAGTGGTGCTCTGTATTCAAGGGAGGATGATCTCATACTGGTACAGTACATAACAATGAGGCTAGCATACAGTACATGCATTTCATGTCCCAGCAATGCAGTAATTGACTGATTTCCCCATAGAGATTCAATGTAGAGGATAGGTTCATTACAAAGCAAAGCATTTTTGGTGTGTGACAGTGTTTCTCTGTGTGTGTTTTGGGTGTGTGAGAGCATACAGTATATAGTGTGTGTGTGTTGGAGTGTCAGTGTAGTGTGTGAGTGTATGGGTAGTCTAGTGAGAGTGCATAGAGCCAGTACAAAACAATTACGATAAATAAATAATAAAGGGGGTCAATGTACATTTTCAGCATAGTCATATGATTAACTGTCCAACAAACAGCCCTGCAGCGTTTTTATTTATTCATGTATTTCATTTTTATTTAACTAGACAACTCAGTTAAGAACAAATTCTTATTTACAATAACGGCCTACCAAAAGGCAAAATCGTTGCAATTGTCTTTAATTCATATCATTCCTTACAGATCTCAAGATTACAGGCTTACACAAAATTGAGTATTTGTTTTTATTCCCCATGTGCTGTATAGTATTCCTTTGGTAATATACACACAACCCTTCTTTACCATTAAATGGAAAGCCACGGCTAGTGTACAGGTGCAAATCCATTTGATGTCCGCTCTTCCATCTCTCCATGCCAAATAGATCACAGTGGCTAATAAGGAGTATCCTCAGTCGGACTGTGAACATGGGGTCCTAGCTCTGCTGGTTGCAGTGCAGGGGGCTTCAGGGCTTCTATGAGAAATGGGCAAGGGACAAGGCCAAGCGCATCATAGAAGACCCACGCACAAGCTTGCTGCACCCCCGGAAGGAGATTAAGGGTCCCACTGTTCAGTAACAATAGGAATAAAGTAAGTTTCATTCCATCAGCCACCAGACTGCTGAACAGTGGGACATAGGACAGATGCAGGCCAAACACACGGTCGGACAGTAGGCCACAGAGACTTTGAATATGTGAAAATGTAAATGTGTGACTTGTGTACTAGCTTTCCAGTTTTTCGTACTGCATGTAATATGTTGTGTTTGTGTATTTGAATGCTGACATCACAAAATGAATTTCCATGTAAATGGACAATAAAGTATATTGTATCATCGTATCAACCATAACCCGATTGGTAGCTTTATAAAATAACATCACTTCATTCCAGATGTGTAGTTAGTATAGCGACTTTATTTATTAACTGTATCTAGTAAATTACAGAAATAAATGTTGCAAATCTACATGTTGAAGACGTCATAATTCTGTTTAAGTTCATTGATCCAAGTTTTTCTTCAAATAAACATTGAGTTGAGAGATTCTGCTATGCTGTACCACCCGTTACAATACCAACTATATACTGGTGTAGTGTTAGAGTAGCTACGAGATGATCATCATTAGATGTAGGACTATTGACAGTGATCAAATCTGGATGGATTCCAGCATTTAGTCTCTTTCCTTTTCCCCTGGTCTGGTTTTGTGGGCCGGCTAGGCCCCCATGGAGTAGGCCTCATGTCAAAAGGGCCTGGTAGTTTAACTGTGTACCCAGCGGCAGGCTACAGAGGCTGAGAGGAAAATAATGACTGAAGAGAAAGGCAGAGCCAGCCTGAGACTCTTCCTATCTTAGGCGTTTCAGCAATTCTTCAGTGAAGGCACAAATTGTTCAGCAACAATGCTTTCCTAGTCATTGCCTTGAAATAGGCCTTCGGTATGTTGGAGCTAAATTTATTCACAATGCTTCTTGGAAAATGCTGTTGATTATGCCAAGTCGCATATGCTGGGGGAAAATAAAGACAGTTCCTGAGATTTAAAAGACATGTATTAAACATGTATTCAGCCATGTGGTACTAATTTTGCGAGTAAGCCTGTTGATGTAGGCTATGCTACCATACAGCTCCATAGCAAGATTCCTTTATCTTAGACTGCCTTGCTCAGGGGAGATCATCCCTATTAAAACAATGTGTAAGGGCAACACTATCAAAACCACAACAAAACTTTTGACAAATCAGGATATGATTTCCAAAGGAAGACAATCCACCACCGTTCTAGAGGTTAATATGTTGCTTGGCAACAGAAAGGTCACCAGTTCAATCCATATCCCACGTTTCTTGCTAATTTGACAACAACTGTCAAAAGTCTTAGGTGGGGTGCAATCAATATGTGAATTGATTGCCTTGCATCTATCTTCAGAGTTCGTACTGTTAGGTGACCTACACTGGGATATGCTTAACACCCCGGCCGTCCTACAACCTAAACTAGATGCCCTCAACCTCACACAAATTATCAAGGAACCTACCAGATACAACCCCAAATCCGTAAACATGGGCACCCTCATAGATATCATACTAACCAACTTGCCCTCCAAATACACCTCTGCTGTTTTCAACCAGGATCTCAGTGATCACTGCCTCATTGCATGCGTCAGTTATGGGTCCGCGGTCAAACGACCACCCCTCATCACTGTCAAACCCTCCCTAAAACACTTCTGCGAGCAGACCTTGCTAATCGACCTGGCCCATGTATCATGGAAGGATATTGGCCTCATCCCGTCAGTAGAGGATGCCTGGTTGTTCTTTAAAAGTGCTTTCCTCACCATCGTAAATGGAGAACAAGAGCACCTCCTCCCAGCTGCCACTGCACTGAGGCTAGGAAACACTGTCACCACCAATAAATCCACGATAATCGAGAATTTCAATAAGCATTTCTCTATGGCTGGCCATGCTTTCCACCTGGCTACCCCAAACTCGGCCAACAGCTTTGTAACCCCGCAGCAAGTGGCCCAAGCCCCCCCCCCCCCCCTTCTCCTTCACCCAAATCCAGACAGCTGATGTTCTGAAAGAGTTGCAAAATCTGGATCCCTACAAATCAGCTGGGCTAGACAATCTGGACCCTCTCTTTCTAAAATTATCCGCCGCCGTTGTTGCAACCTCTATTACTAGCCTGTTCAACCTATTTCGTATCGTCTGAGATTCATAAAGATTGGAAAGCAGCCGCGGTCATCCCTCTCTTCAAAGGGGGAGACACTCTAGACCCAAACAGTTACAGACCGATATCCATCCTGCCCTGCCTTTCTAAAGTCTTCGAAAGCCAAGTTAACAAATAGATCACCGACCATTTCGAATCCCACCGTACCTTCTCTGCTATGCAATCTGGTTTCAGAGCTGGTCATAGGTGCACCTCAGCCACGCTCAAGGTCCTAAACGATATCATAATCGCCATTGATAAAAGACAGTACTGTGCAGCCGTCTGCATCGACCCGGCCAAGGCTTTCGACTCTGTCAACCACCGTATTCTTATCGGCAGACTCAACAGTCTTGGTTTCTCAAATGAATGCCTCGCCTGGTTCACTAACTACTTCTCAGATAGGGTTCAGTGTGTCAAATCGGAGGGCCTGTTGTCGGGACTCATATTAAGCATCTCCAATCCAAAATTAAATCTAGAATCAGCTTCCTATTTCGCAACAAAGCATCCTTCACTCATGCTGCCAAACATACCCTCGTAAAACTGACTATCCTACCGATCCTCGACTTCGGCGATGTCATTTCCAAAATAGCCTCCAACACCCTACTCAGCAAATTGGATGTAGTCTATCACAGTGCCATCCGTTTTGTCACCAAAGCCCCATATACTACCCACCACTGCGACCTGTATGCTCTCGTTGGCTGGTCCTCGCTCCATATTTGTCGCCAAACCCACTGGCTCCAGGTCATCTATAAGTCTTTGCTAGGTAAAGCTCCGCCTAATCTCAGCTCACTGGTCACCATAGCAACACCCACCCGTAGCATGCGCTCCAGCAGGTATATTTCACTGGTCATCCCCAAAGCCAACACCTAATTTGGCAGCCTTTCCTTCCAGTTCTCTGGTGCCAATGACCGGAACGAATTGCAAAAATCACTGAAGTTGGAGACTTACATCTTCCTCACTAACTTTAAGCGTCAGCTGTCAGAGCAGCTTAACTTCTTTATGATATGGGGCAGCATTTTCACTTTTGGATGAATTGCCTCCTACTCTGTCCCAGATGCTAATATATGCATATTATTATTACGATTGGATATAAAACACTCTGAAGTTTCTAAAACTGTTTGAATGATGTCTGTGAGTATAACAGAACTCATATGGCAGGCAAAACCCTGAGAGACATCCAAACAGGAAGTGAGAATTCTGAGACTGGTCAATGTTCAACTCATCGCCGATTCAATTCCCAGGAAGATATGGATCTGTTTGCACTTCCTACGACTTCCACTAGATGTCAACAGTCTTTAGAACATGGAATGAAGCCTCTAGTGTGATGTGGGGCCGGATGGGAGGTGTTTCAGTCATTGGTCTGGCAGAATGCCAGTTCCTGGTCACGCGCTTTCCTCATGATATCGCCTTGCGTTCCATAACTTCTACAGACATGAAGGAATGCTCCGGTTGGAACGTTATTGGATATATATGATAACAACATCCTGAAGATTGATTCTCTACTTAGTTTGACCAGTTTATTTGACCTGTTATATAACTTTTAGAAGTTTTCGTCCGAGTTCGCCTGCATTTGCGCGAGCGTTTGGACATGTGCACTAAACATGCTAGCAAAAGTAGCTACTTAGACATAAGTAATGGACATTATCGAACAAAACAACGATTTATTGTGGAACTAGGATTCCTGGGAGTGCATTCTGATGAAGATGATCAAAGGTAAGGGAATATTTATGATGTAATTTCTTATTTCTGTTGACTCCAACATGGCGGAGAAATGTTGTTATGTTTGAGCGCCGTCTCAGATTATTGCAAACTTTCAAAGTTTATGATGAGTATTTCTGTTATTTGACGTGGCTCTCTGCAATTTCTCTGGATATTTTGGAGGCATTTCTGAACATGGCGCCAATGTAAACCGAGATTTGTGGATATAAATATGCACATTATCGAACAAAACATAAATGTATTGTGTAACATGATGTCCTATGAGTGTCATCTGATGAAGATCATCAAAGGTTAGTGATTAATTGTATCTCTATTTCTGCTTTTTGTGACTACTATCTTTTGCTGGGAAAATGGCTGGGTTTTCTGTGGCTATGTACTGAGGTAACATAATTGTTTGGTGTGCTTTCGCCGTAAATCCTTTTTGAAATCAGACATGTTGACTGGATTCACAACATGTGTAGCTTTAATTTGGTGTCTTTGATGTGTGATTTCATGAAAGATTGATTTTTATAGTAATATATTTCAATTTGGCGCGCTACATTTTTGCTGGCTTTTGGCCAAGTGGGACGCTACCGTCCCACATATCCCAGAGAAGTTAAATAAAGATGAAATAAATAAAACATTTAAATAATAAAAGGTCAGGTCCCTGTAGAAACGGTTGAAGAGGGACAGTTTCACACGTTAACAGACACCTCAGCATTACTTCAGGTAAACAGCATACAATGGCTATTCTTCCCGAAATAAAGAAATCATTGGTTTTCATGTTTTAAATTCCTACTAAACTTGTTCCATGGAGGTTTAAAGCTATTACAACACCCGGCCATGATACATCTTTCGGAAAGGTAATAACCCACCGTGAACTTAGTCGTTCTGCTCCAAGGAAACAAATAGACAACTACAGCATTATTGACAGTATTACATCTCTTGATAAACACCACACCAATATCACTGTGTTAATTGCTGTGGTGAATTGAAGGCATCTGTGTCAGGAGTCTGTGAAAGGACAAACTCTAAGACAGAGGGGCTGATGTGTAAGCAGAGGCATAGAGAGACGCAAAGTAGGTTAGCAGCCTTATAGGACAGGAAGAAATAAGGGCCCACTTCCCCTGGAACCGAGGATAATAGCACAGCTATGTATCATAGGACTATAAAGGAAGAGTGAGTGACAGATGAATGTAGCATGTACTGTATGTTTTACCTGACCACCGGATTAGCCATTGGGTCGGTTCAAAGGACTCGCCATACTTATGACTAAAATAAACCGATGAACAAAGGGGATTATGGTCAATGTCATCATCCCTTTACATTGGGGCTTGTATTCAGCAAATAATGTATCTCACTGTACAGCTGGGCTGATGATGATCTGACCTTTGGATAGCCTGGTTCCAGATGACCACAGGAGTTGGCAAAACAGCATAAACAGATCTGGGAGCAGGATAATATTGGGACGCTCTTATGACAGCATACAGTGGGGCAAAAAAGTATTTAGTCAGCCACCAATTGTGCAAGTTCTCCCACCTAAAAAGATGAGAGAGGCCTGTAATTTTCATCATAGGTACACTTCAACTATGACAGACAAAATGAAAAAAAAATCCAGAAAATCACATTGTAGGATTTTTTATGAATTTATTTGCAAATTATGGTGGAAAATAAGTATTTGGTCAATAACAAAAGTTTCTCAATACTTTGTTATATACCCTTTGTTGGCAATGACAGAGGTCAAATATTTTCTGTAAGTCTTCACAAGGTTTTCACACACTGTTGCTGGTATTTTGGCCCATTCCTCCATGCAGATCTCCTCTAGAGCAGTGATGTTTTGGGGCTGTTGCTGGGCAACACAGACGTTCAACTCCCTCCAAAGATTTTCTATGGGGTTGAGATCTGGAGACTGGCTAGGCCACTCCAGGACCTTGAAATGCCTCTTACAAAGCCACTCCTTCGTTGCCCGGGCGGTGTGTTTGGGATCATTGTCATGCTGAAAGACCCAGCCACGTTTCATCTTCAATGCTCTTGCTGATGGAAGGAGGTTTTCACTCAAAATCTCACGATACATGGCCCCATTCATTCTTTCCTTTACACGGATCAGTCGTCCTGGTCCCTTTGCAGAAGAACAGCCCCAAGCATGATGTTTCCACCCCCATGCTTCACAGTAGGTATGGTGTTCTTTGGATGCAACTCAGCATTCTTTGTCCTCCAAACACGATGAGTTGAGTTTTTACAAAAAAGTTATATTTTGGTTTCATCTGACATTCTCCCAATCTTCTTCTGGATCATCCAAATGCTCTCTAGCAAACTTCAGACGGGCCTGGACATGTACTGGCTTAAGCAGGGTGACACGTCTGGCACTGCAGGATTTGAGTTCCTGGCGGCGTAGTGTGTTACTGATGGTAGGCTTTGTTACTTTGGTCCCAGCTCTCTGCAGGCCATTCACTAGGTCCCCCCGTGTGGTTCTGGGATTTTTGCTCACCGTTCTTGTGATCATTTTGACCCCACGGGGTGAGATCTTGCGTGGAGCCCCAGATCGAGGGAGATTATCAGTGGTCTTGTATGTCTTCCATTTCCTAATAACTGCTCCCACAGTTGATTTCTTCAAAACAAGCTGCTTACCTATTGCAGATTCAGTCTTCCCAGCCTGGTGCAGGTCTACAATTTTGTTTCTGGTGTCCTTTGACAGCTCTTTGGTCTTGGCCATAGTGGAGTTTAGAGTGTGACTGTTTGAGGTTGTGGACAGGTGTCTTTTATACTGATAACAAGTTCAAACAGGTGCCATTAATACAGGTAACGAGTGGAAGACAGAGGAGCCTCTTCCACTGGATATCATGGTGAATGCACCAATTTGTAAGTTGCTCTGGATAAGAGCGTCTGCTAAATGACTTAAATGTAATGTAAATGTAAAGAAGAAGTTACAGGTCTGTGAGAGCCAGAAATCTTGCTTGTTTGTAGGTGACCAAATACTTATTTTCCACCATAATTTGCAAATAAATTCATAAAAAATCCTACAATGTGATTTTCTGGATTTTGTTTCCTCACTTTGTCTGTCATAGTTGAAGTGTACCTATGATGAAAATTACAGGCCTCTCTCATCTTTTTATGTGGGAGAACTTGCACAATTGGTGGCTGACTAAATACTTTTTTGCCCCACTGTATGTATCGGTGTGAGGAGCTGAATTTAGGCAATGGATAGAACAAACAGGGTTAATATAACGAGTCTACTGCACTTCTTATGATGGTGACGTACCGGAATTCAATTCTTAATTCATAATCTTTCAAAGGGAAGAATTTGAGAAGTAAACAGCTGTAGGAGTTCCTGCTATGTTTGAGGGAAGTTAAAAGCCTAAAACATGTTCATGTGGTTTAGTTTGGGGATGAAGTAACAGAGAAGAAGGACAGCTTTGGGTTGAAATATGACATGCATAAAAGAAGGAAAGTGGCGACGGGGACATTTAATGCTTTTCAACAGATATAAAATCAGCAGTATTGTTGGTGGCCACCCTACATCTCAGATCACCCTGCCGTTAGGTCCCACAGTTTTGTCTTATGAACTTCTCGGGAACCTGTCGGCTGTCCGCTTGAAAAACTCCACAAATCTCACCATCGGCTTTACACACACTAAATCACACTCGAAAAACGATTACAGTGCAAAGTAGCTCCGCCACTTCTCAAATTGAAACAAGCGGGAGAAACTGTAAATAAGATGATGTGGATGTAGATGGAGACCACGGCCTGAAGTTGCTGTAGGATGTTGGCAGGGAGCCAGAGTAAGAGGTACTGTAGCCACGTAACGAACACCACGCAACCACCCCACTCTGCAGGGCTGAGCTCGCTGCGCACGGCTGCCTCTGGCTCTGCCAGGCAGATTTATCCCTGTTGTGATGGGACCACCCTCCAGAAGGGCAGGGAGTCTTTCCTGCTGCCTGTGTGCTGCTGATGGCTCTCTGGCCCAGGGCCAACACATATGAACTACCTGGCTCAGGCACAAAAGTATGTCATGCTAACTCTAACTCACTCCCCAGCCTTGGTGCACACTGTCAAACACCACCATGCTAACCACATCCATATGCTTGTTGGAGTTTTCTTTATTCACGTGTGTATATGTTCTGATGTTTCTCTGTTAAGTACAGGCGAATACCTTAGGGCAGTACGGCAAACATGAAAAAAGCCTTTAATGATATTGACACAACATTTGTGACCTCTGAAATCTTTTGTATATGGACTAACCTCACTGCCTGCAAAACAGGATTTCAGTTGAACATACTGGAAATGCATTAGGGCCTGCTAATAAAACACTCAAGGGTTTACTTTTCGACAGTGGATAACTGGAGGACCATCACTATTATCTTACATGTAAACAAACATGTGCGTCTCCCTAATATGCCTCCAGTTAAAATGTCAGCCTTTTCAAAAGCATAAGTTCAAATAGGGGCCCGGCGAGGGGTAACCGATTGCCACAACCCCATTATGATGCAAGCCAAGGAATTCCAGCTTTGTCTCGTTTGTCTTTAATCCAGTTTAGCTTGAAATAAGTGGTTTAGCACAACCCGGTAGGAAGCATGGGGCTTTTCTTTTGTATTTCAGGCTCAATCAGTTCAGAACTGAAACAATTTTGCTTTTATGAGGCAGGCGAAGAAAATATCCTTGGAGATGAAGTGCAAAATAGACCAATTCACAGAAAGTATTTTCTGGTGCTTTGAATGCCTTTCTTCTCAACACTTGGGGTGGAAGCTACCGGTAAGAATATTTAATCCAGAAAGGATTCTTGAGTGCTGCCACTGAATTGTCGGATAGGTGCTGTGCCATTGATTATGCTTGGTGACCGGAATGGGCAGCGTTTATTTTGTTATTTTTTTTGGCAATCCGGTTTTCAAAACCCACACACATTTACTTTTGAATATGTCAGTTAGAACCTACCATCGTTCAACATTACTTTGAGTACCACCTACTACATGTTACACCTAACAAATTCATCTAAAGCCAATCTCCCAGCTGGTTTGTAGTTGGGGGCACTGACAGATCCAGTCAGCCTGACAGATCAACCCCACCATAAAACCAATCCTTTGAAATGAGAAGTGGCGTGCCTGACCTCTCTCTCATCTTCATCGTTACCCAGATCGATCGCCCAACGGGGGACTTTCACTCCAACCATATGAACCAACCGCTTTAAACCACAGAATGACCTCCAAAATCTTTAGCATGCAGGACATGCAAAAGCCCTTTTTGGCCTGTCATGTACTATTGGATAATCTGTGTTCTCTCTTCTTATCTGACGGATTTGTTCTGGTCTTTGGCTTTCAGTAAGCATGGAACCCTGGTGAGTAAAACACTGATTGTTTGTGTAACAGTTTTAACTTTACGTCGTCCCCTCGCCCGACACAGGCACGAACCAGGGACCCTCTGCACACATCAACAACTGACACCCACGAATCGTCATTACCCATCGCTCCACAAAAGCCGCAGCCCTTGCAGAGCAAGGGGCAACACTACTTAAGTCTCAGAGCAAGTGACGTAACTGATTGAAATGCTACTAGCGCGTACCCGCTAACTAGCTAGCCATTTCACATCCGTTACAATCACCCCCCTTTCGACCTCCTCCTTTTCCGCAGCAACCAGTGATCCGGGTCAACAGCATCAATGTAATAGATGTAACTTTACGTCGTCCCCTCGCGCCCACACAAGCGCGAACCAGGGAACCTCTGCACACATCAACAACGGTTGCCCACGAAGCATCGTTACCCATCGCTCCACAAAGGCCGCGGCTTTTGCAGAGCAAGGGGCAACACTACTTAAGTCTCAGAGCAAGTGACGTAACTGATTGAAATGCTACTAGCGCGTACCCGCTAACTAGCTAGCCATTTCACATCCGTTACACTTGCAGCCAAGATAAGAGGCTGGCTATTTTACTTCCATAAAATGTGTTGTGGACTACCAACAGCTGGCCAAGGTTTCCTCGATGGTTTCGCATGTTAGGCAGTAGCCTTACCACGATACTAGTATCGTAATACTAAGAAGTAAGGAAGCAAAAGGAAACAAAACATGAAGCGGACTCGATTTCTTTAGGAAAACAGTCCCAATGTTGGCAAAAACAGTCTTATATTATCACCCAGAGGCACATTTGTTTATTTTGCAAGCTGTAGAACACATTATTTTACATACAGTAGGTTTTAAAAGGACCATAGAGTTGAGTCTGCTTCGCGTTTTATTTTTTGCCAAGGGAAATCTGGTATCGTTGTATCTGGCAGTCATGTTGTGACCATAGGCCATAGGGTCCGAGGGGTTACAGGGTCAAACTTTCAAACCTTCAGTGGGTCAGCCACAGCAGTGGCCTGGATCAAAGCATTTATCATGGCTGAACCTCCTTACAGCCCAGACACAACCCACAGAGTCAGGTGGTCCTGGTATGGAAGGTATGGAACCCCCTTCGTCACCATTACTGAGGAGCAAATGGAATCTGCCAAGAGACAGCCATGGAAAAACCCACAGGAGACTCTGGGAATGGACCAGAGATGAGGCAGGAATCTGGTTGAGATAAAATCTGACATTTATTGACTGTGAAACATTGAAGATAAAAACATGGGGGCTTCCAGCAGAGTGGCAAAGGCCAGGAAGAGGGGAAGATGAGAGGATGGCACAGCATCACTTCACATGACAGGACATTACCTATTAAAGAGTATAACTCTGCATGAGACTTACAACATTCATCATCCATGGTTATCTTGGTAAAATATTCAATGACATGAAGTACTCACTGCTGAACTTTAAAAGCACTTTATTTCCTTTCTATACTAATATTGATTGGATTAGGCATTCTGTTTCAGCCTACAGTGGCTTGCGAAAGTATTCACCCTCTTGGCATTTTTCCTATTTTGTTGCCTTACAACCTGGAATTAAAATAGATTTTTGGGATTTGATTTGATTTACACAACATGCCTACCACTTTGAAGATGCAATATATTTTTAATTGTGAAACAAACAAGAAATAAGACAAAATAAGACCAAAAAAAACTTGAGCGTGCAAAACTACTCAGCCCTTGAAATTCAATACTTTGTAGAGCCACCTTTTGCAGCAATTACAGCTGCAAGTCTCTTGGGGTATGTCTCTATAAACTTGGCACATCTAGCCACTGGGATTTTTGCCCATTCTTCAAGGCAAAACTGCTCCAGCTCCTTAAAGTTGGATGGGTTCCGCTGGTGTACAGCAATCTTTAAGTCATACCACAGATTCTCAATTGGACTGAGGTCTGAGCTTTGACTAGGCCATTCCAAGACATTTAAAAGTTTTCCCTTAAACCACTCGAGTGTTGCTTTAGCAGTATGCTTAGGGTCATTGTCCTGCTGGAAGGTGAACCTCTGTCCCAGTCTCAAATGTCTGGAAGACTGAAACAGGTTTCCCTCAAGAATTTCCCTGTATTTAGGTGATGAGAGGTGTTGAGTTTGCGCCAGACATAGCGTTTTCCTTGATGGCCAAAAACTCCATTTTAGTCTCATCTGACTAGAGAACCTTCTTCCATATGTTTGGGGAGTCTCCCACATGCCTTTTGGCGAAGACCAAAACGTGCTTGCTTATTTTTTTCTTTAAGCAATGGCTTTTTTTCTGGCCACTCTTCCGTAAAGCCCAGCTCTGTGGAGTGTATGGCTTAAAGTGGTAGTATGGACAGATACTCCAATCTCTGCTGTTGAGCTTTGCAGTTCCTTCAGGGTTATTTTTGGTCTCTTTGTTGCCTCTCTGATTAATGCCCTCCTTGCCTGGTCCATGAGTTTTGGTGGGCTACCCTCTCTTGACAGGTTTGTTGGGGTGCCATATTCTTTACATTTTTTAATAATGGATTTAATGGTGCTCCGTGGGATGTTCAAAGTTTCTGATATTTTTTTTATAACCCAACCCTGATCTGTACTTCTCCACAACTTTGTCCCTGACCTGTTTGAAGAGCTCCTTGGTCTTCATGGTGCCGCGTACTTGGCGGTGCCCCTTGCTTAGTGGTGTTGCAGACTCTGGGGCCTTTCAGAACAGGTGTATATATACTGAGATCATGTGACCGATCATGTGACACTTAGATTGCACACAGGTGGACTTTATTTAACTAATTATGTGACTTCTGAAGGTAATTGGTTGCACCATATCTTATTTAGGGTCTTCATAGCAAAGCATGTGAATACATATGCACGCACCCCTTTCCAGTTATTTTTTTCGCTGAATTTTTTGAAACAAGTTATTTATTAAATTTCACTTCACAAAGTTGGACTATTTTGTGTATGTCCATTACATGAAATCCAAATAAAAATCCATTTAAATTACAGGTTGTAATCCAACAAAATAGGAAAAATGCCAAGGGGATGAATATTTTTGCAAGGCACTATATATACAAAACCAAGGATGAATTTCACCCTAGATGATGAGCGCAAATAGAGCCTGGAAACGGTTTAAACTGAAATGCCTTGAGTTACGCCAGCTCATGTTCTGTTGGTCAGCCGTTATTAACAATAATCACAAAATCAACAGAGGACCCCTTACAGAACGCTACGTTCCAGCACCTCTCTTCCTCTCTCTCCGTCTCCCAGCTCTCAAACTCCACCTCTTTAGCACACTCTCATTTGATGTTCCAATAATCCTCTCTGCTCCTTCTGAGGAAACCACAATCACACAAACTCCTGTGGAAATGGTTCCTTTTCGTGCCAAAGACAGGTGACCCTGGTTTGAGGGTCAGTGAGGTTCCCCTTTCTCATGTGGTCCCCTTGTGCCTTAATTAGAGCCCATTAATGCCCCTCATCAGTAGCAATAATTTACACTTAATTCAAAGTGTAAAAACGACATGTTTTCCTCACCCCAACTGGAGAGAGGCTCTTGAAGGGATGAAATGTGAACTTCTAGTGTCGGGTAAGCGGATCGCTGTGTAGAACAACGCTGGGTAGGGAATGTGCTGCGTTAGCTGGAGCGCTACAGTTTCTCTCCCTGAAGTATGATGGAGGTGGTCTAACACCAACCCGAAAGCCTTAGGAAACATAAACAGTCAATCAATGGGAGATCCTTATGTTGTTGAGTCTGGTCATGGAAAGGGTCATCCTCACTTGAAAATGTGCTGACTTCATAGAGTTGTTACTCACATTACCTCCTCATCCATCAACAGTGGACTCAGAATTAAATCAATATCAATTCATTCAAATGCCTTATTACCAGGACAACGGAAATAAGTTTGAATATGTGTCTTCATTAGTAACCAATATTAGCCAAAACCGTTCACAGAAGAGGAGAAAGGGTAATGGAGACCAAATGAAAACACTGTAATGACAACAGAAAAAACAAGTCAAAACATTTAATTGGAAATATTTATTGAGTGAAACCACAAGGGCCTGAAATCTAACCAGTGACAGCTCCTATATTCTAGTCCTCCGGTTTCCCTATCTATTTATCTTGGTCGCTTGGCTGTGTGAGTCCTGCTTGGCTGTGTGGGAAATACATGTCTAATCTGCTGAGACAAGACGCTGATTCAAGTTTGCTTGCAGGGGGGAGGAAAGACAGAGGACAGAGGTCCTGGAGTTTGATGATAATTCCGCACGATCCACAAAAACTGCATGGATTTGGGATTTCTATAGAGCCACATGCTGTATATTCCCAGTCGCCTGTTGGTTGACAACACTTGTTGAATATTTGAAAGAGCTTTGCCCTCTGCCTGGGATTCCCACTCATTACCATGCGTTTGGCAGATCAGACCACTGTAAGAACATGCATCACAGAACATGCTTGGAGGCAGACAAGAGCTCTGATTATCTAAGCCAAGAAGATCTGCTGTCATAGGGCTGTCAGAAGCAAATCACTTTCACTTCTGTCAGAGAGGGGTCATTTTCATAGAGTGGTTTTCACTGACATTGTTGTGTTGTTTTGTCTTATT
Organism: Salvelinus fontinalis; assembly: GCF_029448725.1. Lineage (NCBI taxonomy): Eukaryota > Metazoa > Chordata > Actinopteri > Salmoniformes > Salmonidae > Salvelinus > Salvelinus fontinalis. Next base: position 28,772,440 of record NC_074673.1, on the reverse strand, counting down.
AATCTTCACCGCATCTCTGTGACAATGTAATATTAGCGCTGTTTCTATTGGCCACACTTCAATAAAGACAAAGTGATGACTTGTGGTGTGACAATGAATTGCTGACGTAGGTTTATAGGGAGCATTTAGTGGGTAATATTGGTTTTAAGGCCTCCTGAGTGGCTGTGGTCTAAGGCACTGTATTGCAGTGCTAGAGGTGCCACTATAGACACTGGATTGATCCCAGGCTGTGTCGCTGCCGGCCGCGGGAGACTCATGAGAAGGCGCACAATTGGCCCAGTTTCGTCCGGGTTAGGGGAGGGTTTGGCCGGCCGGGATGTCCTTGTTCCATTGCGCTCTAGCGACTCCTTGTGACGGGCCGGGCGCATGCACGCTGACTACGGTCGCCAGCTGTACGGTGTTTCCTCTGATGCATTGGTGTGGCTGGTTTCCGGGTTAAGGGAGCGTTGTGCCAAGAAGCAGAGCGGTTTAGTGGGGTCTTGTTTGGGAGGACGCATGGCTCTTGACCTTCGCCTCTCCCTAGTCCATACGGAAGTTGCAGCGATGGGACTAACGACCACTTGGATATCACAACATTCGGGACTAAAAAGTACACTAAAATTATAATACATTTTTTATATTGGTATCCCACCCGATAACAAGCAATTTGACATTCACCCCGGATCTAGTCATAATCGCTATTTCAGTTATAAATATGAGAGTGAATTAGATTGTCTATACACAAAAGTTAAATATGAACAGATAAATATATGACAACCCTTCCCACACACACAATCACACGATCACACCGCAAGGTAAAGTGAAGGATAAAAACCTTGCAGGTTTCACGAATGAATGACTAAACAGATAATAATTAGCTTGTCAGAGACAGTGTGAGTGTGAGCGTGAGTGTGAGCGTGTGTGTGTGTGTGAGTGTGTGTGTGTGTGTGTGTGGTCGAATATCGGAGCCATTTTCTCTGACTCATTACAGAGCACTCAATAGAAACCCCCTTCAAATAAGGTCACAGAAATATCGACTAAAAATATGGAAAAAATGATTATACTGGTGACAAAGACCATTAATAATCCAGAGTAAACATTATTTTGCTCCATTATTTTTTACACTTAATCAGAAAATATCCAGAAGACATTTAGGAATAACATTTTTTTTTTTTTTTTTTTTTTAGAGCTATTTAAAAAGCCCTGAACAAAAAAAGAACTGGCTTACATTTGCTGAATACAAAAACGTCTGAGTGAAGGACGTCAGATGGAACATTGCCCTGAGAATGTTCCATCCAGAGCCTCCATCTTTATCTTTATTTTTCTCTCCCTATTTCTCTCTCCATTAACTGTATATCTTTCTCTCTCGCTCTCTCTCTGCCCATCACTCTCCCTCTCTCTCTTTACCTCATTCCTCTCTCCCTCCCCATTCTTCCTTTCTTCCCTTCCTCCCTCTCCTCTTTCCCTCCTCATCTCCAGAAGCCTTGGCAGCAGGGAGATGTAGGTGGGCAGTGGTCTACTGGCCTTGGCTGCTGTGCTCAGATCGATCACAGCCCTGTCACATAACCATAGCAGACAGCTAGCCAATCACCAGACAGCTAGTCAATCATCATAAAGCTAGCCAATCAACGCAGGTAAAAATGAGACCACAACTCTGCTCTGGGTGAGCTCAGAAAAAATGATATTGATGTTATAGGACAACATGCAGGAGAGCTCTCACAAATATACCTTCCTATTTTCTGGGCCTTTCTTGGGTTCAGACGTAAATGCAAAAAAAGCAAGCGGTAGGCCTTTATTAGAGTATATTACTGACCACCCCACAAGACACAATGTAATGAAAGTGGATAAAAAATATTTGTTCGAAGAGGATAACAGATAACACATTGTGGTTAATAAAGCAGTATTTTCAGGCTGTATTGGGCACATCACAGCAACTACACTACCATCCTCACTTATACTCCCAAATTAGCTGGTTCTGGCTGAATGACTTGACGTGTCTCTTTATTGGGCAAGGTTTAGTAATTGAATCAAGGCTGAAATAGTTTTTCACGAGAAAAATATGAATTGCCTTTAGTTCCAAAAGAGTGGTTTGTGACAATCCAATCACAGTTAGAAAAATATAAATGAACCTTAAGGCGTTTTCTGTTTTGACCCTATGATCACTCGACTACACAGCTGATGCCCCCTGGACTGTTTCAATAACACGTGCCACATTTTGTTTACCTGTCAGCCCCAGCCTCCAACTCAGGTCCTGTATGTACCTAACTGAGCCACTCTGCCCATTCATCGCCATTTACCTGTTGTTGTCTTAGCTCTCCTGATCAACACCTGTGATTGCTTTATGCCTCTCTCTAATGTCAATATGCCTTGTCTACTGCTGTCTTGGCTAGTTGTTACTGTTTTATTTCACCATAGTGCCTTCAGTCCCGCTCAAAATGCCTTAGATAGCCCTTTCGTCAAACCACACACACGTGGAGACCTCACCTGGCTTAACTTGTCCCACCAGAGACTAAACCTCTCTCATCGTCACTCAACGCCTAGGTTTACCTCCACTGTACTCACATCCTACCATACCCTTGTCTGTACATTATGCCTTGAATCTATTCTACCACGCCCAGAAATCTGCTCATTCTATTCTGTCACCAACAAACTAGACAGCCAATTCATATAGCCTTTAGCCGTACCCTTATCCTACTCCTTTTCTGTTCCTCTGGTGATGTAGAGGTGAACCCAGGCCCTGTCGCTCCCAGTTCCACTCCTATCCTATCCAACAGGCGCTATCATTTGTTGACTTCTGTAACCGTAAAAGCCTTGCTTTCATGCATGTCAACATCAGAAGCCTCCTCCATAAATATGTTTTATTCACTGCTTTAACACACTCCACCAACCCTGATGTCCTAGCCGTGTCTGAATCCTGGCTTAGGAAGGCGACCAAAAATTCTGAAATTTCCATCACCAACTACAACATTTTCCGCCAAGATGGAACTGCCAAAGGGGGTGGAGATGCAATCTACTGCAGAGATAGCCTGCAGAGTTCTGTCATAATATCCAAGTCTGTGCCCAAAGAGTTCGAGCTTCTACTTTTAAAAATCCACCTTTACAGGAATAAGTCTCTTACTGTTGCCGCTTGTTACAGACCACACTCAGCCCCCTGCTGTGCCCTGGAGACCATATGTGAATTAATTGCCCCCCATCTATCTTGAGAGTTCGTACTGTTAAGTGACCTAAACTGGGATATGCTTAACACGCCGTCCTACAATCTAAGCTAGATGCCCTCAATCTCACACAAATTTTTATGGAACCTACCAGGTACAACCCTAAATCAGTAAACATGGGCACCCACATAGCTATCATCCTGACCAATCTGCCCTCTAAATACACCTCTGCTGTCTTCAACCATGATCTAAGTGATCACTGCCTCATTGTCTGCATCGTAATGTGTCCGCGGTCAAACGACCACCCCTCATCACTGTCAAACGCTCCCTAAAACACTTCAGCGAGGAGGCCTTTCTAATAGACCTGGCCCGGGTATCCTGGAAGGATATTGACCTCATTCCGTCAGTATAGGATGACTGGTTATTCTTTAAACGTGCTTTCCTCACCATCTTAAATAAGCATGCCCAATTCAAAAAATGTAGAACTAAGAACAGATATAGCCCTTGGTTCACTCCAGACCTAACTGCCCTTGACCAGCACAAAAACATCCTGTGGCGTACTGCATTAGCATCGAATAGCCCCCGCAATATGCAACTTTTCAGGGAAGTTAGGAACCAATATACACAGGCAGTTAGGAAAGCTAAGGCTAGCTTTTTCAAACAGAAATTTGCATCCTGTAGCACAAATTCCAAAAGGTTCTGGGACACTGCAAAGTCCATGGAGAATAAGAGCACCTCTTCCCAGCTGCCCACTGCACTGAGGCTAGGAAACACTGTCACCACCGATAAATCTACGATAATCGAGAATTTCAATAAGCATTTTTCTACGGCTGGCCATGCTTTCCACCTGGCTACCCCTACCCCGGTCAACAGCTCTGCACCCCCCACAGCAACTGGCTCAAGTCCCCCCCTTTCTCCTTCACCCAAATCATGATAGCTGATGTTCTGAAAGAGCTGCAAAATCTGGACCCCTACAAATCAGCTGGGCAAGACAATCTGGACCCGCTCTTTCTAAAATTATCCGCTGCAATAATTGCAACCCCTATTACTAGCCTGTTCAACCTCACTTTCTTATCATCTGAGATCCCTAAAGATTAGAAAGCTGCCACGGTCATCCCCCTCTTCAAACAGGGTGACACTCTAGACCCAAACTGTTACAGACCTATGTCTAACCTACCCTGCCTTTCTAAAGTCTTCAAATGCCAAGTTAACAAACAGATCACTGACCATTTCGAATCCCACTGTACCTTCTCTGCTATGCAATCTGGTTTCAGAGCTGGTCATGGGTGCACCTCAGCCACGCTCAAGGTCCTAAACGATATCATAACCGCCATCGATAAAATACAATACTGTGCAGCCGTCTGCATCGACCTGACCAAGGCTTTCGACTATGTTAATCACCGCATTCTTATCGGCAGACTCAACAGCCTTGGTTTCTCTAATGACTGCCTCGCCTGGTTCACCAAATGCTTCTCAGATAGAGGTCAGTGTGTCAAATTGAAGTGGCCTGCTGTCCGGACCTCTGGAAGTCTCTATGGGTGTGCCACAGGGTTCAATTCTCGAGCCGACTCTTTTCTCTGTGTACATCAATGATGTCGATCCTGCTGCTGGTGATTCTCTGATCCACCTCTACGCAGACGACACCATTCTGTATACATCTGGCCCTTCTTTGGACACTGTGTTAACAAACCTCCAGACAAGCTTCAATGCCATACAAATCTCCTTCCGTGGCTTCCAACTGCTCTTAAATGCAAGCAAAACTAAATGCATGCTCTTCAACCGATCGCTGGCCGCACCCTCCTGCCCGTCTAGCAACACCATTCTGGACGGCTCTGACTTAGAATATGTGGACAACTACAAATACCTAGGTGTCTGGTTAGACTGTAAACTCTCCTTCCAGACTCACATTAAGCATCTCCAATCCAAAATTAAATCTAGAATCGGCTTCCTATTTCGCAACAAAGCATCCTTCACTCATGCTGCCAAACATACCCTCGTAAAACTGACTATCCTACCGATCCTTGACTTCGGTTTTGTCACCAAAGCCCCATATACTACCCACCACTGCGACCTGTATGCTCTCGTTGGTTGGCCCTCGCTACATATTTGTCGCCAAACCCACTGGCTCCAGGTCATCTATAAGTCTTTGCTAGGTAAAGCCCTGCCTTATCTCAGCTCACTGGTCACCATAGCAGCACCCACCCGTAGCACACGCTCCAGCAGGTATATTTCACTGGTCACCCCCAAAGCCAACTCCTCCTTTGGCCGCCTTTCCTTCCAGTTCTCCGCTGCCAATGACTGGAACGAATTGCAAAAATCACTGAAGCTGGAGAGTTATATCTCCCTCACTAACTTTAAGCATTAGCTGTCAGAGCAGCTTACCGATCACTGCACCTGTACATAGACCATCTCTAAATAGCCCACCCAACTACCTCATCCCCATATTGTTATTATATTTTTTGCTGTTTGCACCCCAGTATCTCTACTTGCACATTCATCTTCTGCACATCTATCACTCCGGTGTTCAATTGCTAAATTGTCATTATTTCACCACTATGGCCTATTTATTGCCTTACCTCCCTAATCTTACTACATTTGCACACACTGTGTATATACTTTTCCATTGTGTTATTGATTGTACGTTTGTTTTTCCCATGTGTAACTCTGTGTTGTTTGTGTCGCACTGCTTTGCTCTATCTTGGCCAGATCGCAGTTGTAAATGAGAACTTGTTCTCAACTGGCCTACTTGGTTAAATAAAGGTGAAAAATATATATTTAAAAAATGCATCAGCAGTCGAAACAAATCAAGAGAGATTTCAATAAAAACACGAATTAAAATGTGTAAAAAGTTAAAGTAAAAAAAAAAACGTAAAATGTACAACATCCAAATGAATTGAATTAGCTCTGCATGAAAATATGCATTCCAAGACACTGCACTGACGAAGACATGAGCTTCATATTATTTCTCAACTGTATCTGTGACCAGGGTTATTTTCAGCCCAGCGTATAAATCAAACATGCTCAGTGAAAGCCTCAATGATCATGGAACAGACAGACTCACCAACCACAGAATCTATATTTAACCTAAAGCGGATGCTGCATGACACTTCTCACTCTTTCTGTAGCGTGCAACTCTGGGGGGAAATGAACAGAGAATCAATGGAAGAAGTTCTGACACTGCTTGCCAATGCTAAAGGGGGGAACAGGCTGGTGATAAATAAAGAAGAGCAAGAATAAGAGACGAAGAGAGAGAAAGTGGCTGTAAAATATTTAGAGCAGCTAGTGAACGGATTGGTCTTTGTTATCGAAGAGATGTAATGTTCCTTTCTGCTTAGTGGGTGTAGTCTGTTTCTCTCTCTCTGTTTCTCTGTTTCTCTCTCTCTCTGTTTCACTCTCTCTTTTTCTCTTACTCTCTCTGTTTCTCTCTCTCTCTGTTTCTCTGTTTCTCTCTCTCTCTGTTTCACTCTCTCTTTTTCTCTTACTCTCTCTGTTTCTCTCACTCTCGGTTTCTCTCACTCTCACACTCTCTTGGTTTCTCTCTCTCGCCACAGGGAGAACCAGGGTCAGAGCTTTGGCTGTCTCCGACACGAAGTGTGTCAGCGCCTCTTATCCCTGATGAGTGGTAGGCCAGGGAGAGAGATCAAGAGCTTCCTAATCCAGTCACTTTCTATCAGCACAGGCCCACTACTGTAGCCACATTTTCTGGAGCTGTGGAGGACATTACAGGAGAAACTCTGGATGCACTGAAAGACCTGTTCCTCCAGCATCAGATGGAATTTCTACACATTAGTATACTGTTACTTGACATTAGCATCTGTAGAATGAGAGAAACCACTGAGAACAAAGCCTTATTGTTGACCATGTGACCAACCTAAATAGAATAAACTTTGTCTACTCTTATGTGGAAAATATCTGCTTAACTTTTAAATACCCAGAACAGTAGCTCTCTCCAAAGACAGATGCATTTTACCTGAACCGTCTGCCTATAGGTCTGCTCAGTCATGCGAGGTCCACTAGAGTGTAGCCATCCCCAGGTGGGAGGCAGGTGGGTGAGGGCAGGGGATACTGGCTACCTCCACCATGCTCACTCCATCATACAGTGACAGCAGCCATTAGAGCATGCATAAGCCATCTGTGGAGCCCGAGATATAAGACCCTGAACGGTCTCACACTAGAAAATGAAATGCCAAGGACATGTCAAGTCTACATGCAGTGACAACAACTCACGTGCCCTCACACACACCTGGCCGCCTCTGGTTCTCACCGCCCCCGGAGAGGCTACACACTAGGGTTGGGTGGTATCCAGAAAATAAACAAATTGCAAAGACAGGCAATCCAGCTCATAAAGCTATACATACTGTACCAGCAAAAAGCTTGGACACACCTACACATTCAAGGATTTTTTTTTCTACTATTTTCTACATTGTAGAATAAGACATCAAACTATGAAATAACACATAAGGAATCATGTAGTAACCAAAAAAGTGTTAAACAAATCTAAATATATTTTATATTTGAGATTCTTCAAAGTAGCCACCCTTTGCCTTGATGACAGCTTTGCACACTCTTGGCTTTCTCTCAACAAGCTTCATGATGTAGTCACCTGGAATACATTCCAATTAACAGGTGTGCCTTGATAAAAGTACATTTGTGGGATTTATTTTGTTCTTAATGCATTTGAGAGAATCAGTTGTGTTGTGACAAGGTAGGGGTGGTATACAGAAGATAGCCCTATTTGGTAAAAGACCAAATCCATATTATGGCAAGAACAGCTCAAATAAGCAAAAAGAAACAACAGTCTATCATTACTATAAGACATAAAGGTTAGTCAATACGGAAAATGTTAAGAACTTTGAAAGTTTCTTCAAGTGCAGTCGCAAAAACCATCAAGCACTAGGATGAAACTGGCTCTCACGAGGACCGCCACAGGAAAGGAAGACCCAGAGCTACCTCTGCTGCAGAGGATAAGTTCATTATAGTTACCAGACTCAGAAATTGCAGGCCAAATAAATGCTTCACAGAGTTCAAGTAACAGACACATCTCAACTTACACAGCCTGGAGGTTTGTTAGGTCATTGTCCTGTTGAAAAACATATGATAGTCCCACTAAGCGCAAACCAGATGGGATGGTGTATCACTGCAGAATACTGTGGTAGCCATGCTGGTTAAGTGTGCCTTGAATTCTAAATAAATCACTGACAGTGTCACCAGCAAAGCACCCCCACACCATCACACATCCTCCTCCATGCTTCATGGTGGGAACCACACATGCGGAGATCATCCATTCACCTACACTGAGTCTCACAAAAATCTCAAAATTGGACTCATTAGACCAAAGGACAGATTTCCACTGGTCTAATGTCCATTGCTAATGTTTCTTGCCCAAGCAAGTCTCTCCTTCTTATTGGTGTCAATAATTTGACCATGAAGGCCTGACTCATGCAGTCTCCTCTGAACAGTTGATGTTGAGATGTGTCTGTTACTTGAACTCTGTGAAGCATTTATATGGGCTGCAATTTCTGAGGCTGGTGCCATAATATGGACTTGGTTTTTTGCCAAATAGGGCTATCTTCTGTATACCATCCCTACCTTGTCACAACACAACTGATTGGCACAAACGCATTAAGAAGGAAAGAAATTCCACAAATGTACTTTAAACAAGGCACACCTGCTAATTGGAATGTACACTTGGAAGAATCTCAAATCTCAAATATATTTTGATTTGTTTAACACCTTTATGGTTACTACATGATTCCATATGTGTTGATTTCATGATTCATGATTTCATGATTTCATAGTTTTGATGTCTTCACTATTATTTTACAATGTAGAAATTAGTAAAAACCCTGCAATTAGTAGGTGTGTCCAAACTTTTGACTGGTAGTGTATATAGGTAGGAGCTACCGAATGTCATTTTTCGTGAGTTTCGACAATGACAAGTGAATGTGAATGAGAGACGTGCAAATGAAAAAAGTTTTGAGGCATGCAGTACTGGCTCTCCAGCAGCATGTCTACAAGCTGTGTCTGTGTGGAGTGGCTAGGGTAACGGGCCTGCCTGCTCTGCTCAGAGAAGAGGGGGGAGAAGACTTCCGAGAACATAGAGGAGAAAAAATGCAAGGAAATCAAGATAGCAGTGGCAGCTGTACAGATGACTCATCCAAAGGGCTTTGCCTTCTCAAACACGGCATAAAGCTAACACCATATAATGCACCGTCACCTTATAAATTCAGCTACTTACTTAAATAGCAAGTTAAACTATGGGTTGTGTTAACGTATAATTCTGCGTTTTCAAGCAAGATAAAACGCAATCTATCAGCAGACAGCGCTCTGACTTATGTGAAGCTACTTTTCTCGGTGTAGCCAGTCTATGTTTCTCCAGTAAAATGCAAGACTAACTTTAAGCAAAACATTAGGAAATGTAGCTGGCTACATTATTTCTATGATAGGCCTAAACATTAGAAATATGATGGCCATGCATCGTTTTTGCTTTTTCATTGTAAGCTCATTTACTTGTGTGGCTACCATCAAAATAGTGTTGCACTTATTTTGTCATCTGATGAAAATAAAGATATTTTATGCCAAATGTGTTGCACTAATGTATTTTCTGTGAAGGAAAATTATAGTTGCACGTCTTTGATCATTATATTGAAGCAAAAATACACTGTTGGCTTTCAATATACTGTAGACCTATAGTCAATACACTGCTGAACTCCAGTCAATACACTGCTGAACTCCTGTCAATACACTGCTGAACTCCTGTCAATACACTGCTGAACTCCAGTCAATACACTGCTGAACTCCTGTCAATTCACTGCTGAACTCCTGTCAATACACTGCTGAACTCCTGTCAATACACTGTAGACCTCCAGTCAATACACTGCTGAACTCCTGTCAATACACTGCTGAACTCCAGTCAATACACTGCTGAACTCCTGTCAATACACTGTAGACCTCCAGTCAATACACTGTAGACCTCCAGTCAATACACTGCTGAACTCCTGTCAATTCACTGCTGAACTCCTGTCAATACACTGCTGAACTCCTGTCAATACACTGTAGACCTCCTGTCAATACACTGCTGAACTCCAGTCAATACACTGCTGAACTCCTGTCAATACACTGCTGAACTCCAGTCAATACACTGCTGAACTCCTGTTGTGCTATTTAAAAAACACAAACGTAACTGGCTCAACTGTGCTGGGGAACTAAGTAAGCTTCATAATGTAAAATAATGTGACAGGTGAAATAAGAACGAGATCTGCTTTATCTCCTAACGCATTGCACAAGTTGACTGCAGGTATTTACTTAAAAAATACCTACAAATATTAAAATGTATTGAAAAACTTCAAATAAATAGTTTCAATTATATTGAAAAACCATTCCATGGCTAATTTCAAATACCCCGGTAAACGGTATATACAGTATACTGCCCAAGCCTAACACACCCAGATAGTGCCCTCTTCTCAGACAGAGAGGCCAAGCCCTCGGCAGTTCCACAACACCTGAGCCAGGCTGGTTACACTGGGCATGCTCAGTCCTGAACAAAGAAACAATGTCCTTAATAGCAGCAGTCTGAGGAGAGTACATCCTTCAACAATATATCAGGGTTCTATATCTATGGGTGCATCAAATGTCATGTGAGGTGGGGATAATGTGAGTTGGTGTGAGATGTCAAGAATATGTTAGCTTGACACTCAATCTAATCTTGTTTAGGGAAATAGGTGTGTAATGGTTGATTTATAAATGTTGACGAGGGATAAATGACCTCTGCAGATTGCTCTCAGGTTTCTCTGCGGCCATATGAACTTGAACAGGAGTGAGACTGTTTGGGTAGGGGTGGGGGTAGGACTAGTTTGGGGGTGACGGTGAGGATGACCTACCCTTAATGTTAGTCACATGAAGTGTTTTTATTTTTATATATTTCACCTTTATTTAACCAGGTAGGCTAGTTGAGAACAAGTTCTCATTTGCAACTGCGACCTGGCCAAGATAAAGCATAGCAGTGTGAACAGACAACAACACAGAGTTACACATGGAGTAAACAATAAACAAGTCAATAACATGGTAGAAAAAAGAGAATCTATATACAATGTGTGCAAAAGGCATGAGGTAGGCAATAAATCGAGTAATTACAATTTAGCAGATTAACACTGGAGTGATAACTCATCAGATGATCATGTGCAAGAAGAGATACTGGTGTGCAAAAGAGCAGAAAAGTAAATAAATAAAAGCAGTATGGGGGGTGAGGTAGGTAAATTGGGTGGGTAGTTTACAGATGGACTATGTACAGCTGCAGCGATCGGTTAGCTGCTCGGATAGCAGATTTTTAAAGTTGTTGAGGGAGATAAAAGTCTCCAACTTCAGAGATTTTTGCAATTCGTTCCAGTCGCAGGCAGCAGAGAACTGGAAGGAAAGGCGTCCAAATGAGGTTAAACAAACTGACAGTGTCGAAAATTACTCCCATTCCTGTCATGACATCACACCAGGAGAAGTCCTCTTTATCCAGCTGATAGTTGTAATGTATGGTGTTTCAGCATTGTGTATTCACAGAGTATGGGAGGCATGGTATGACAAAAAAATGAATGACAACCCCTTAGGGACATAAGACCATATGAGTATACGCAACATCACTGACCACCACTGTCTTTTTCCCAACATAAAAAGTACACATGATGCAAGAGGTGCTCTGTTTTTCCCCTGTTTGAGATATTATGTACTATTATGTGGGCACAACTGTCCACAGTCACAAACAGAGGAACAAATGGGCATTCAGTCCCAGTCCCTTTAAACAACATTTTAACCACACATCAAAAGGGAACTATTTTAATTACAGTCATTATAAAATGTTTACCCAAAAGCATGGGGTAAACATTTATATATCCTCTCTTTTCTCATTTTTAATGCTCCCGAGTAGAGAAAACTCTTTGTCACACAGTTGTCCAAACATTTACTTTAATAGCCAACCAACAAAGCAATTTGCGTGGTGGAAAAACATTGCAAACGCCAAGTCCTCAGGAAAGACATTTTACTGCATATTGCTAATGAAGAGCTCATACTGAAAAGCAATGCTAACGTTGGCCAAGCTAGGTGTACTAATTGTATCTTACTTCATTATCTGTTATTGAAAATGAGCCTATTAACCAAATTAGCTCATAAAAAACATTTTTCCACATAAAGATAAATCGGTTAGACCACAAACGTAAGCGCTGCCAGCCATGTTATATTTGAATGCTAATAAAGTATTTGGTAGGCGTAATACAGGCTAGCATGCTATTCTTCCATTAATGCTACAAGACTTACAGAGGCGACATTATGAATATCCACGTAGAGAAGGGGGACTTGAATAAACAAACTGACAGTGTCGAAAATTACTCCCATTCCTATCGACTACATGTCTTGGCTGTAGTCTAGTATTGAAAAAGAGTCTAATCCTGACCTGTTGGAAATAGTGCAGAATGTGATCTCCCTACTGTAAACATTGGGCCCAACTCCCATACAGTGTAGCTATAGCTAGCTAGAAGAAACGTGATAGTAGTAATGTTTGCAGTAGGATATACTATGGTTTGTTCGTTAGTCATAAAGACGTTAATATCACACCATCAGCATACTAGATGTACAAAAAGTCTGCATGGTAATTAAAAACAGCTCTTTGAGCTTAGTGATGGGTGACTGTGATTGGCTGGAGGAGTACAGTGTGTATTGGATTTTTTATAAAGTGAACAGCAACCGAAAGCAACCAAGAGTTCTACCAGGTCTCTCAATAAAACTCACCCCAGAGAACTAGGGAGGAGAGGCTGCCAACAACTCACTAGACTCAGCCTCCAGCCGCTCTCTCCCTCTTTCTCTCTGTTAACCCAACGTGTTCATTCACTTACTCTCATCCTCTTTTTCGTTCTTGGATGCACACACACGCCTAATCACCTCGCACACACGCACACCGCTTCATTGCTTGACTATGTAAGGAACGGGAAATACTGAACATCAGCATATTTGACGCTGATTATACTTCATGCTGATGACAATAAATCTACCATTACAACAAGCACATACAGTGGTACCTCCTTTAAAAGTTGTGTCATACTGCAGCACACCTTACGGGCTGCTGCAGCGTTCTACGGCATGTTATTTCATTGTCAGACTTTTTTTACGTTGATGAAAGTTAGTGCTTGTTTAACCACAAGAGGGCATCTTTGAGAAGCATTTGATAGTCTTCCATATTGGCATTTCTAGAGAATTAAAAACTTTTTTAAAATAACATGGGATTGATTAAGAAATTTGGCTTAATTAATTTGATTAATATTATGGTGTTTCTATTCTGAGAAAAATGAAAAACGAAACCCTTAGGGTTTCTGTTAGGATGGAATGGAAAATATTGCACTGTGCAACGTGACGGTTGGGAGTAGGCTACAGCATAAGAGGATTGGAGGATTCCAAATTAATATCTATGGGGCATAACATTTCCACACCCTAATTGTAGTGTAACCAAGACTCATTTCGCCTATGGTAGGCCTACAGTAAATCTAAAAATATTTTTTCCAATGACGTGACTCTCCGCCAATAATTACATTTATAGGATTGGAGGATTCTACATTAATATCTAAGGGGCATTTTCCATTAGGATCTGTGAGAATATCTGAGAATATCTAAGGGGATTTTATATAATTCTAAATTAACTAATAAAAAATAAAAATAATAATAATAATGATCACTTTGTTTAAAAAGTAATGGTATTTTGGAGATTTTGTTTTCATTTGACCTAGAGTGAGTGAGGAAAAAGGCAATTCTTGAACATGGTGTGAGACATTCACACTAATTTGTAAATAAAGCCAGTTTGTTATTTAGAATTATTTATTTCTAGAGAAACCTAACTTGATTATTTAGCAGACATCACTTGCTTATATTCAGTCAACACATATATCTTGAACGGTGCTGAAATAGACATCCACAGCGGGAAGGCTATATATAATGATATTTGGAGATTATTTCATTTAAAAAAACGACAGTGAGCGATTGTAATCTGAATAAAGGCCAAAATAATATTTGTAAAGGCCAAAATATAGCTCTGCTAATAGCCATAATTTCCAGTAAGCAACAATTTGTTTGCCTTCATTAGACAACTTTGTTACAATATTTCTGTATTTCAGTGATATTTATTCCCATAGTAATTCATTATGGATCCATAACTAAATCAACATCTGCATTTTGAAAAAGTATTTTTATCATTATTTTATTAGCAAAAGCATAAAGATGCTGATGAAGAAACACAGTACTGTACACTATATGCTTTTACATTTGGATAATAAAGCATTTAAAGTATTTTGAAGATATAAGCTACCTGCATTTGTTTATTAGGCTACGGTGCAGTCTGACAAGTAAACATAGCCTAAAATACATAATGTTGTAAACATAGGGAGGTGCTTAATTCCTTACATAAGGGAGAGCAGGCCATGTCCTGACTTTCTTGGTGACCTCAAGTACCTTCAATAATGGCTGTACTAGAAAATACGGGCACATGGGAGACCGGGGTTCAATTCCCAGATGGGGAGGAAGGAGTAGGATCTCCTTGTAAATAAGAATTTGTTCTTAACTGATTCCATATGTGTTATTTCATAGTTGTGATGTCTTCACCATTATTCTAGAATGTAGAAAAAAGTAAAAATAAAGAAAAATCCTGGAATGAGTAGGTGTGTCCAAACTTTTGTCTGGTACTTGCTTAATTAATTAGATTAATATTATGATGCTTTTATTCCAAGAAAAACTAAAAACCCTCTGGGTTTCCGTTAGGATGAAACGGAAAATATGACGCTGTACATGGGGGTCGGCAGTACAGTACTGGGCTATTTAGCTAAAGAGGCAGGGCACACGGGAGACCGGAGATCAATTCTCTGACGGGGAGGAAGGAGCAGGCAGTCCTTGTAAGTAAGAATTGTTTCTTAACTGACTTGTCTAGTTAAATAAAGGTTACACTAAGAGCATAAAAATTCTGCACCCAAATGTTTTTATTCTAGTCTAACCAATACCCAAACGGAGATTAAGTGAAAATAAAAATGTCATTGATTTATCAAGACCAGTCCCCATGCATGTCTCAGAGCAGTGCGAAACGGTGCTAAAATAGTTGTAGGCTTTTGCTTCAAATCCTATTCAATCAATCAATCAATCAATCAATCAATCAAATGTATTTATAAAGCCCTTTTTACATCAGCTGATATCTCAAAGTGCTGTACAGAAACCCAGCCTAAAACCCCAAACAGCAAGCAATGCAGGTGTAGAAGCACGATGGCTAGGAAAAACTCCCTAGAAAGGCCGGAACCTAGGAAGAAACCTAGAGAGGAAAAAGGCTCTGAGGGGTGGCCAGTCCTCTTCTGGCTGTGTCGGGTGGAGATTATAACAGTATAACACTATTGCTTCTAACTTCAATATGCTCTTTAAATAAATAAGACCTACACCACTTTTAACAGCACTTTACTCAACACTAGTGAGTGTCACAGCGGCGTGTATAAGTGGCAGAGGAAGTCAGGCGCAGGAGAGTCAAAATAGAGTGTAGCATGGAGTACTTTAATAAAAGTCCCAGTAATTAGCTCCATAACACTCACGGAAAAATATCATACAAAATCTGGGTACGAAGACCCATCGCACACCTATACACAAACAGCACAACACTTGACAACGAACACTAAACACAAAACCATATTTTACACCCCATAACCCCTTTACCAAATAAACATCAAAAACCAACAAAACATAAACATTACCCATGTCACACCCTGACCTAACTAAAATAATCAAGAAAACAAAGAATAATAAGGCCAGGGCGTGACAGTGAGACTCATGTCGTCTATGGTAGGCGAAAAATATGAAGCGACACTCCGCCAATAATTACGTATAGAGGATTGGAGGATTAAAACCAAAAGCCACCTCATAGGTCTCCCGGTGGAGGTATTGAACCTGCATCAGCCAGTTAAGTTATGAACCTGCATCATCAGCCAGTCGATTGTGCTACCAGGGCTGGTAAAACCCTGGATCATTGTTATTCTAACTTCCGCAACGCATATAAGGCCCTCCCCCGCCCTCCTTTCGGAAAAGCTGACCACGACTCCATTTTGTTGCTTCCAGCCTACAAACAGAAACTAAAACAAGAAGCTCCAGCGCTCAGGTCTGTTCAACGCTGGTCCGAACAATCCACGCTTCAAGACTGCTTCGATCACGTGGATTGGGATATGTTTCGCATTGCGTCCAACAACAACATTGACGAATACGCTGATTCGGTGAGCGAGTTCATTAGAAAGTGCATCGGCGACATAATACCCACAGCAACGATTAAAACATTCCCAAACCAGAAACCGTGGATTGATGGCAGCATTCGCGTGAAACTGAAAGCACGAACCACTGCTTTTAATCAATGCAAGGTGACCGGAAACATGACCGAATACAAACAGTGTAGCTATTCCCTCCGCAAGGCAATCAAACAAGCTAAGTGCCAGTATAGAGACAAAGTAGAGTCGCAATTCAACAGCTCAGACACAAGAGGTATGTGGCAGGGTCTACAGTCAATCACGGATTACAAAAAGAAAACCAGCCCCATCGCGGACCAGGATGTCTTGCTCCCAGACAGACTAAATAACTTTTTTGCTCGCTTTGAGGACAATACAGTGCCACTGACATGGCCCGCTACCAAAACCTGCGGGCTCTCCTTCACTGCAGCCGAGGTGAGTAAAACATTTAAACGCGTTAACCCTCGCAAGGCTGCAGGCCCAGACGGCATTCCCAGCCGCGTCCTCAGAGCATGCGCAGACCAGCTGGCTGGTGTGTTTACGGACATATTCAATCAATCCTTATCCCAGTCTGCTGTTCCCACATGCTTCAAGAGGGCTACCATTGTTCCTGTTCCCAAGAAAGCTAAGGTAACTGAGCTAAACGACTACCGCCCCGTAGCACTCACTTCCGTCATCATGAAGTGCTTTGAGAGACTAGTCAAGGACCATATCACCTCCACCCTACCTGACACCCTAGACCCACTCCAATTTGCTTACCGACCCAATAGGTCCACAGACGACGCAATCGCAACCACACTGCACACTGCCCTAACCCATCTGGACAAGAGGAATACCTATGTGAGAATGCTGTTCATCAACTACAGCTCAGCATTTAACACCATAGTACCCTCCAAACTCCTGACGGGCCACCCCCAGGTGGTGAGGGTAGGAAGCAACATCTCCACCCCGCTGATCCTCAACACTGGTGCCCCACAAGGGTGCGTTCTGAGCCCTCTCCTGTACTCCCTGTTAACCCACGACTGCGTGGCCATGCACACCTCCAACTCAATCATCAAGTTTGCGGATGACACTACAGTGGTAGGCTTGATTACCAACAACGACGAGACAGCCTACTGGGAGGAGGTGAGGGTCCTCGGAGTGTGGTGTCAGGAAAATAACCTCACACTCAACGTCAACAAAACAAAGGAGATGATTGTGGACTTCAGGAAACAGCAGAGGGAGCACCCCCCTATCCACATCGATGGGACAGTAGTGGAGAGGGTAGTAAGTTTTAAGTTCCTCGGTGTACACATCACGGATAAACTGAATTGGTCCACCCACACAGACAGCGTTGTGAAGGAGTTGTCAGGAGGCTGAAGAAATTCGGCTTGTCACCAAAAGCACTCACAAACTTCTACAGATGCACAATTGAGAGCATCCTGTCAGGCTGTATCACCGCCTGGTACGGCAACTGCTCCGCCCACAACCGTAAGGCTCTCCAGAGGGTAGTGAGGTCTGCACAATGCATCACCGGGGGCAAACTACCTGCCCTCCAGGACACCTACACCACCCGATGTCACAGGAAGGCCATAAGATCATGTTCACCCCGCTATCATCCAGAAAGCGAGGTCAGTACAGGTGCATCAAAGCAGGGACCGAGAGTCTGAAAAATAGCTTCTATCTCAAGGCCATCGACTGTTAAACAGCCACCACTAACATTTAGTGGCCGCTGCCAACATACTGACTCAACTCCAGCCACTTTAATAAATGGGAATTGATGGAAATGTATGTAAAAATGTATCACTAGCCACTTTAAACAATGCCACTTAATATAATGTTTACATACCCTACATTACTCATCTCATATGTATATGTATATACTGTACTCTATATCATCTACTGCATCTTGCCATATTTATGTAATACATGTATCATTAGCCACTTTAAACTATGCCACTTTATGTTTATATACCCTACATTACTCATCTTATATGTATATACTGTACTCTATACCATCTACTGCATCTTGCCTATGCCGTTCTGTACCATCACTCATTCATATATCTTTATGTACATATTCTTTATCCCTTTACACTTGTGTGTATAAGGTAGTAGTTGTGGAATTGTTAGGTTAGATTACTTGTTGGTTATTACTGCATTGTCGGAACTAGAAGCACAAGCATTTCGCTACACTCGCATTAACTTCTGCTAACCATGTGTATGTGACAAATAAAATTTGATTTGATTTGATTTTGACTGGCTACATAGAGGGCACAGCATGATCAAAGGTGAGATGTCACTTGGTCCGATCAACGGGAAGGGTTAATAAAGAGATGCTTTACATTGAAATACACATAGAGATGTAGTAGTCCCAGAGTTAATGATCCAAGGTCAGTTTTACATTTCACCTGATGATTATGATGACTGACTGTGTTAGAATGAAAAACAAGGCTTAATCATGCTCTCTCTCTATCCATCTGTCTCTCGTCTGCAGGTATGTTTTGATGTGAGAGAGGAAGCCAGTCCCGTCATCGCCACTGGGGCCCCAAGGCTGGTTAGGAGACACCGCTAGAGACACTATGTAATTGTGATGAAGTGAGAGAATATTAGGGTAGCACTGTAATTCATTAATTATATGCTGTCTGCCTCTGTTCTTACCTCTTTCCCTTTGTCTTCTACACCTCTCTACCCACCTCGTCTTTCTGCCTCTTTTTTTATAATGCACACCATATGTGCATTGAAGTACAGATTGAACTTGTATTTATAATATAATATCACAATTATAATATTCATTATGCATGTATTATGCATTTATAACACCTGGATAATGAACTTTCAATAAAGTGTTTCACATTCTCCTCTGGTTGAAATGAAGTATCTCATTGAAATACTACACCTATCCTGTGTCCTCAGATTAATGCCGATGAAGGGAGTTAGACCCGAATACGAAGTGTAGTGTACTGTTTATTTTCTGTATATATGAATTACAAATCAGCATTCACGTAAATCGTGTTTCTAGTCTATTCCATAGTTACATTGTGTAATCATTGATGTCCCAGGAGCAGGAGTGGTAAACACTGTTGAAGTGTATAATTGTAATACATACATGCAGACACAGCATCATTCAAAGAATGGAACCGCACCTTTATTTGTCAAGGAAGAGTTCATGATCAGTGAATATATTCAATGTACAGGCTACAATGTGGGGATCTCATTCGTGGTAATAACTACATGTATATAGGACTTGCATCCTTGGCACAATAAAGTTATTATATTCTACTCTATCCATAGGCTTCATTAATGTCATTCAGACTTGAAGTCGATACAACAACTATGATAGCTGAGGTTCATAGATAGGTTCTGAACTAATATTTATACTGAACGTTTTAGGGTCCATACACAGATTGGCTACATACTGTAATACATACAAGAAACAAAAGTTAGCAAATTAATGAATGACATGTTTATCGTCAGTCAGACTGGCGTTTCAGCATATCTATCTAAATGCTTACTTATGAAAATCCACATGCCTGTAATACACCAACAATCTTTGAAACCAAAGACATTTGAAATATAAGCAACTTTCTTTCAGAACACCTATTTTTCAACACAAATACAAATAGTGGCTGTCTCAGGCTGACAACAGAGACACATTTGATGTGACCACCCTCCAGCACCAACAATCATTGGAACCAATGACATTTGAAATATAACCCACTGGGCAAACACTGGTTGGATAAATGTTGTTTCAACATAATTTCCACGAAATTATATTGAACCAACATGGAACAGACGTTGAATTGACGCCTGTGCCCAGTGGAAAGTAACTTTCTTTCAGCATGGCTAAACACAAAATCCAAAAGGCGGCTGTTTCAGGTTGACAGCAGAGACACACTTGATGTGACCCTCCTCCAAAGAGGGTAATATAAATTCTATTGTTTTTTTGAGACAAGGCATAGAAAAATATAATTATATTCATTTATTCTCAGTGCTATCAATAGATTGCATACAAAAATGGTCTGAAAATAATCATGTAATTTCCCAGGAAATTGCACATGCTAAATTGGGGAGATTGACCTCTCGGTCTTTAGTTCAACAACATGCTTTTCTCCCCTGCATGTGTGTGATAGGGCTTCTTAACCGACCAATCAGTTGCGTGCCTTCCGAGGTATGAAAAGACATGGACAGCAGCCATCCGATGCTGGCAGAGACAAACGTACATTAGCATGTAAATAGAAGCTCTAATAAATTAGGCCCAGATAAAGCAGCACTTCGAAGGGGCCAAGGCTCATACATATGGAATGGGAGGGGTGAAACAACAACAACACTTCAATAAAACGTCATGAAATATGCAGGGATTTTCACATTGTCGAGTGATTACTGTGTGGACGTGTGCCTGGTACAGTGTACGCCAGTTGTTCGTGTTCTTGGAGAGTGGGCCAGCTAAAAATGGGATATACAGAGAGAGTGAGCCATGCACATTCTCTCTTTATAAGTCTCTTCCCTTCTTTCCTATGCGAGCACGGGTGCTGGAGCGTGAACAAGGCGAGACCAAAGTTGGGGAAAATGTGAACTTTATGCAAATACTCTACTGTATCACAACGCTATTGACCAATCGAAGCTCACTATAGCTTCCAGCCCCTACTGGATTGGTTGTTGATACCTAGCACTAACTAGCCTGCTTGCTAGCTTGCTAACACCCACATGAGGGCAAAGCCAGAGTGGCTATCTAAATGTTGCGTGGAAATCCCCTCTAAATGAAGAACTTGGACTGAATAATATACTATTGCACTGACTTCACAGAATGATTCTGCTTTCACAGAATGACTCTCTGCTTTCACAGAATAACTCTCTGCTTTCACAGAATAACTCTCTGCTTTCACAGAATGACTCTGCTTTCACAGAATAACTCACACAATAACTCTCAAGCCCCTAGATCTTAACTGTCAAGATTTTTGAAACCGCAAAACGAACCCATAATGACACAATGGGAGATTTGCAGTGGATATAAAATGATATGAATAGACTGAAAGCCACAATCACATAAGGAACCCATTTCACTATCCTAGAACACAGTTCTGGAAATGTCAACCTACTTCCGCTGAGAGTCGTTCGGGTCCGCGGTCAAACGACCACCCCTTATCATGTATGGGTCCGCGGTCAAACGACCACCCCTTATCATGTATGGGTCCACGGTCAAACGACCACCCCTTATCATGTATGGGTCCACGGTCAAACGACCACCCCTTATCATGTATGGGTCCGCGGTCAAACGACCACCCCTTATCATGTATGGGTCCGCGGTCAAACGACCACACCTCATCCCAGTCAAACGCTCCCTAAAACACTTCAGCGAGCAGGCATTTCTAATCGACCTGGCCCGGGTATCCTGGAAGGATATTGACCTCATCCCGTCAGTAGAGGAAGCCTGGTTGTTCTTTAAAAGTGCTTTCCTCACCATCTTAATTAAGCATTGCGCTTTCAGAAAATGTAGAACTAAGAACAGATATAGCCCTTGGTTCACTCCAGACTTGACTGCCCTTGACCAGCACAAAAACATCCTGTGGAGTTGTGCACTAGCATCAAATAGTCCCCGCGATATACAACTTTTCAGGGAAGTCAGGAACCAATACACACAGTCAGTTAGGAAAGCTAAGGTTAGCTTTTTCAAACAGAAATTTGCATCCGGCAGCACTAATTCCAAAAGGTTTTGGGACACTAAAGTCCATGGAGAATAAGAGTACCTCCTCCCAGCTGCCCAATGCACTGAGACTAGGAAACACTGACACCACCGATAAATCCACAATAATCAAGAATTTCAATAAGCATTTCTCTACGGCTGGCCATGTTTTCCACCTGGCTACCCCAACAGCTCTGCACCCCCCACATCAACTGGCTCAAGTCCCGTCCCCCCCCCGCTTCTCCTTCACCCAAATCCAGACAGCTGATGTTCTGAAAGAGCTGCAAAATTTGGATCCCTACAAATCAGCTGGGCTAGATAATCTGGACCCTCTCTTCCTAAAATTATCCGCCGCCATTGTTGCAACCCCTTTTACTAGTCTGTTCAACCTCTCTTTCGTATCGTCTGAGATTCCTAAAGATTGGAAAGCGGCCGCGGTCATCCCCCTCTTCAAATGGGGTTACACTCTAGACCCAAACTGTTACAGACCTATATCTATGCTGCCCTGCCTTTCTAAAGTCTTCGAAAGCCAAGTTAACAAACAGATCACTGACAAGGTCAGACAAGTGAAAATGATGGTCAGTAAAGAAAACTTTAAACTCGTCTCTCAATTCAAAAATTGTTGTCAATACTTTGCCCCTTGATAACCAGCGCACTTCTGTATGTTGTAAAAGCGTTACATGGTCGCTGCCCATATCATTGCATAGTGCAGAAAATACACGAGAGTTCAGAGGCCTTGCTTTAACAAAGTGAACCATTTTCACTGTAATGTCCAAAACGTCTTTCACGCTGTCAGGCATTCCCTTGGCAGCAAGAGCCTCTCAGTGGATGCTGCAGTGTACCCAAGTGGTATCGGGGGCAACTGCTTTCATGTGCGTTACTACTCCACTATGTCTCCCTGTCATGACTTTTGCGCCATCAGTACAGATACCAACATGAGCAGCAGCTATGTTTGGCTACATACGGACCGTTAGTGGAATTCCCGCGAGAGAGTAACGGTTAAAGTGATTTGATGTTAATTATTTGACTAGGCTACCTGTATTTGACATTGTGTTGTTATTTTGCTGAACACTAGATGGTTTAATTTTATTTTTGGCAGTGAAATAAGGCTACTCAGGCAAGAAAAAAACCTCAGCCAAATGTATAGCCCTGTTAAAAATATAAATGGACTGTTAGAAAATGTGAAAAAAAAAAATATATATATTATAATGTGAATCACATTTTTATTTGGCGTACCTCCGACAGCGTTGCGTGTACCCCTGGGGAATACTTGAATGCCCCAGTTTGGGAATACCTGCCCTGGAGCACACAAAAAAAGATACATACCTCGGCCTAAACATCAGCGCCACAGGTAACTTCCACAAAGCTGTGAACGATCTGAGAGACAAGGCAAGAAGGGTCAACTATGCTATTAAAAGGAACATAAAATTTGACATACCAATTAGGATCTGGACAAAAATACTTGAATCAGTTATAGAACCCCTTACCGATTATGGTTGTGAGGTCTGGGATCCGCTAACCAACCAAGAATTCACAAAAGGTGACAAACACCAAATTGAGACTCTGCATGCAGAATTCTGCAAAAATATCCTC
The DNA here is from genome assembly GCF_029448725.1 of Salvelinus fontinalis. NCBI lineage: Eukaryota > Metazoa > Chordata > Actinopteri > Salmoniformes > Salmonidae > Salvelinus > Salvelinus fontinalis. The sequence continues at coordinate 28,748,780 of NC_074673.1, read as the reverse complement.
CTTGTACAACGTAAAACACAAAATAATGCATGCAGAGCAGAATTAGGCAAATACCAGATAAATTATCAAAATCCAGAAAAGAGCCGTTAAAGGAAACGATTCCCAAACCTTCCATAACAAAGCCATCACCTACAGAGAGATGAACCTGGAGAAGAGTCCCTTAAGCAAGCTGGTCCCCAGGACAGCAACACAATTAGACCCAACCAAATCATGAGAAAACAAAAATATAACTACTTGACACATTGGAAAGAATGTATAAAAATACAGAGCAAACTAGAATGCTATTTGGCTCTAAACAGAGAGTACACAGTGGCAGAATACCTGACCATTGAGACTGACCCAAAATTAAGGAAAGCTTTGACTATGTACAGACTCAGTGAGCATAGCATTGCTATTGAGAAAGGCCACCGTAGGCAGACCTGGCTCTCAAGAGAAGATAGGCTATGTGCACACTGGCCACAAAATGAGGTGGAAACTGAGCTGCACTTCCTAACTTCCTGCCAAATGTATGACCACTCTCCAAGGTGGCTTAGCAGTTCAGACGTCTTTTCCGTATTGTCTTGTCGTGTCCTGTATATATATATATATTTACACCTTTTCTTCACATATCTTTTATTTATTTTATTATCCAAGAACTCAACTACAAAAGCTTTCCTGCAAAAGCTTTCCTGCAACCCGCTTCACCAATTACAATAAGTAATATTTACCTCAATCTGAAAATCCATCGTGGAAGATAGCCAGGGGCTAATTCAGAAGCTAGCCTGATAGCTAACCAGAAGCTACTCCGATAGCTAGCCAGAAGCTAATCTGTAGCTGCCCCGAAATTAGCCGGTTTGCTAGCTAGCGTTGGTGTTTCAGCTGCCCACGTTTTGCGGTCATCAGCTATTCCTTTAGCTCGATAATCTACCGGCACTTTTGTGCAACGCGACTCGGACCGGAGCATTCCGGGACTTTTTTTCTCCCAGTTTCCCCGGATTCCAACCGCAGGCTCTGGACACTTGCACCTTGATTTCGCAGCTAGCTAGCTGCATACCGTGTGACTATTGGCTTACGTCGACCCCGGAGCAAACTCAAATCATGCTGGAGCTAGCCAGCTGAGGAGTTCCATCACCATCCGGACCCGTTTCTTTTGTTGCTGCTGCAGATACGGAACCCCACCGGGCCTTCACGACTGACTGCCGACGTTATCTGCCCGAGGGATTTATCCAACCGGCAAATCCGTCCCGACGTTACCTGAACGCTCACCTGAGGCCCGCTAATCGTTAGCTGTCCTATCGGCTGCTATCTGAACAAAACCCCACTACACGGAACCTACCGACGGAAACGCACGAGGTATCTACAAACAGACCTCCATCCTATGCTGCTACCGATAGCCATATACCCGGCCAGCTGTCTGGATCGCCACGACCCCAACCAACCTCTACTCACTGGACCCTTACTGATCACTCGATTAAGCATGCCTCTCCTTAATGTAAATATGCCTTGTCCATTGCTGTTCTGGTTAGTGTTTATTGGCTTATTTCACTGTAGAGATTCTAGCCCTGCTCTCTATACCATATCCAACCTATCAGTTCCACCACCCACATATGCGATGACATCACCTGGTTTCAATGATGTTTCTAGAGACAAGATCTCTCTCATCATCACTCAATACCTAGGTTTACCTCCACTGTATTCACATCCTACCATACCTTTGTCTGTACATTATTCCTTTAAACTATTTTATCGCCCCCAGAAACTTCCTTTTACTCTCTGCTCTAGTAGCTCTAGGCGACCAATTCTCATAGCTTTTAGCCGTACCATTATCCTGCTTCTCCTCTGTTCCTCTGGTGATGTAGAGGTGAATCCAGGCCCTGCAGTACCTGGCTCCACTCCTATTCCCCAGGCGCTCTCTTTTGATGACTTCTGTAACCGTAATAGCCTTGGCTTCATGCATGTTAACATTAGAAGCCTCCTCCCTAAGTTTGTTTTGTTCACTGCTTTAGCACACTCTACCAACCCGGATGTTTTAGCCGTGTCTGAATCCTGGCTTAGAAAGACCACCAAAAATTCAGACATTTTTATCCCCAATTACAATATTTTCAGACAAGATAGAACGGCCAAAGGGGGCGGTGTTGCAATCTACTGCAAAGACTGCCTGCAGAGTTCTGTTATACTATCCAGGTCTGTTCCCAAACAATTTGAACTTCTACTTTTAAAAATCCACCTCTCTAAAAACAAGTCTCTCACCGTTGCCACCTGCTATAGACCACCCTCTGCCCCCAGCTGTGCTCTGGACACTATATGTGAACTGATTGCCCCCCATCTATCTTCAGAGCTCGTGCTGCTAGGCGACCTAAATTTGAACATGCTCAACACCCCAGCCACCCTACAATCTAAGCTTGATGCCCTCAATCTCACACAAATTATCAATGAACCTACCAGGTACCACCCCAATTCCGTAAACACGGGTACCCTCATAGATATCATCCTAACAAACTTGCCCTCCAAATACACCTCTGCTGTTTTCAACCAAGATCTCAGCGATCACTGCCTCATTGCCTGCATCCGTAATGGGTCAGCGGTCAAACGACCTCCACTCATCACTGTCAAACGCTCCCTGAAACACTTCAGCGAGCAGGCCTTCCTAATCGACCTGGCCGGGATATCCTGGAAGGATATTGATCTCATCCCGTCAGTAGAGGATGCCTGGTCATTTTTTAAAAATGCCTTCCTCACCATCTTGAATAAGCATGCCCCATTCAAGAAATTTAGAACCAGGAACAGATATAGCCCTTGGTTCTCTCCTGACCTGACTGCCCTTAACCATCAGAAAAACATCCTATGGCGTTCTGCATTAGCATCGAACAGCCCCCGTGATATGCAACTTTTCAGGGAAGCCAGAAACCAATATACACAGGCAGTTAGAACAGCCAAGGCTAGCTTTTTCAAGCAGAAATTTGCTTCCTGCAACACAAATTCAAAAAAGTTCTGGGACACCGTAAAGTCCATGGAGAATAAGAACACCTCCTCCCAGCTTCCAACCGCTCTGAAGATAGGAAACACTGTCACCACCGACAAATCCACTATAATTGAGAATTTCAATAAGCATTTTTCTACGGCTGGCCATGCTTTCCACCTGGCTGCCCCTACCCCGGACAACAGCACTGCCCTCCCCTCTGCTACTCGCCCAAGCCTTCCCCATTTCTCTTTCTACCAAATACAGTCAGCTGATGTTCTTAATGAGCTGCAAAATCTGGACCCTTACAAATCAGCCGGGCTAGATAATCTGGACCCTTTCTTTCTAAAACTATCTGCTGAAATTGTTGCCACCCCTATTACTAGCCTCTTCAACCTCTCTTTCGTGTCGTCTGAGATCCCCAAAGATTGGAAAGCAGCTGCGGTTATCCCCCTCTTCAAAGGGGGGGACACCCTTGACCCTAACTGCTACAGACCTATATCTATCCTACCCTGCCTTTCTAAGGTCTTCGAAAGCCAAGTCAACAAACAGATTACCGACCATTTCGAATCACACCACACCTTCTCCGCTATGCAATCTGGTTTCAGAGCTGGTCATGGGTGCACCTCAGCCACGCTCAAGGTCATAAACGATATCGTAACCACCATCGATAGGAAACAATACTGTGCAGCCGTATTCATTGACCTGGCCAAGGCTTTTGACTCTGTCAATCACCACATCCTCATTGGCAGACTCGACAGCCTTGGTTTCTCTAATGATTGCCTCGCCTGGTTCACCAACTACTTCTCTGATAGAGTTCAGTGTGTCAAATCGGAGGGTCTGTTGTCCGGGCCTCTGGCAGTCTCTATGGGGGTGCCACAGGGTTCAATTCTTGGACCGACCCTCTTCTCTGTTTACATCAATGATGTCGCTCTTGCTGCTGGTGATTCTCTGATCCACCTCTACGCAGACGACACTATTCAGTATACTTCTGGCCCTTCTTTTGACACTGTGTTAACAACCCTCCAGGCGAGCTTCAATGCCATACAACTCTCCTTCCGTGGCCTCCAACTGCTCTTAAATACAAGTAAAACCAAATGCATGCTCTTCAACCGATCGCTGCCTGCTCCTGCCCGCCTGTCCAACATCACTACTTTGGACGGCTCTGACTTAGAATATGTGGACAACTACAAATACCTAGGTGTCTGGTTAGACTGTAAACTCTCCTTCCAGACCCACATCAAACATCTCCAATCCAAAGTCAAATCTAGAATTGGCTTCCTATTCCGCAACAAAGCATCCTTTACTCATGCTGCCAAACATACCCTTGTAAAACTGACCATCCTACCAATCCTCGACTTCGGTGATGTCATTTACAAAATAGCCTCCAAAACCCTACTCAATAAATTGGATGCAGTCTATCACAGTGCCATCCGTTTTGTCACCAAAGCCCCATATACTACCCACCACTGCGACCTGTACACTCTCGTTGGCTGGCCCTCGCTTCATACTCGTCGCCAAACCCACTGGTTCCAGGTCATCTACAAGACCCTGCTAGGTAAAGTCCCCCCTTATCTCAGCTCGCTGGTCACCATAGCAGCACCTACCTGTAGCACGCGCTCCAGCAGGTATATCTCTCTAGTCACCCCCAAAACCAATTCTTCCTTTGGACGCCTCTCCTTCCAGTTCTCTGCTGCCAATGACTGGAACGAACTACAAAAATCTCTGAAACTGGAAACACCTATCTCCCTCACTAGCTTTAAGCACCAGCTGTCAGAGCAGCTCATAGATTACTGCACCTGTACATAACCCATCTACAATTTAGCCCAAACAACTACCTCTTTACCTACTGTATTTATTTATTAATTTATTTTGCTCCTTTGCACCCCATTATTTCTGTCTCTACTTTGCACTTTCTTCCAATGCAAACCAACCATTCCAGTGTTTTTTATTTTTTATTTTACTTGCTGTGTTGTACTCACTTCGCCTCCATGGCCTTTTTATATTTTATTTATTTATACATATATCTGTTTGCCTTCACCTCCCTTATCTCACCTCACTTGCTCACATTGTATATAGACTTATTTTTTTTCCACTGTATTATTGACTATATGTTTGTTTTTACTCCATGTGTAACTATGTGTTGTTGTATGTGTCGAACTGCTTTGCTTTATCTTGGCCAGGTCGCAATTGTAAATGAGAACGTGTTCTCAATTTGCCTACCTGGTTAAATAAAGGTTAAATAAAATTAAAAAAAATAAAATAAATATTAGAGACACACATTTCCCTCAGATTACACAGACTGACAAAGAATTCAAAAACAAATCCAATCTTGATAAACTCCCATATCTGCTGGGTGCAATCACAGTGAAGAACAAACACAATTGTAAATACAACCCATATTTATGTTTATTTATTTTCCCTTTTGTATTTTAACTATTTGCACATTGTTGCAACACTGTATATAGACATTTGAAATGTCTTTTTCTTTTGGAACTTTTGTGGGTGTAATGTTTACTGTTTATTTCACTAAGTGTTCATTATCTATTTCACTTGCTTTGGCAATGTAAACATATGTTTCTCATGCCAATAAAGCCCTTACATTTAAATTGAAATGTAATTGAGAGAGAGACAGAGCGAGAGAGCGAGAGGGACAGAGCGAGAGAGCAAGAGAGCGAGAGGGACAGAGCGAGAGAGCGAGAGAGACAGAGCGACAGCGAGAGAGAGTCAGAGCGACAGAGCGCGAGAGTCAGAGCGACAGAGCGAGAGCGAGAGCGACAGAGCGAGAGCGACAGAGACAGAGCGAGAGAGACAGAGCGAGAGAGACAGAGCGAGACAGAGAAAGCGAGACAGAGACAGAGCGAGACAGAGAGAGCGAGACAGAGAGAGCAAGACAGAGAGACAGAGAGAGAGAGAGAGAGAGCGAGAGAGAGCGCTGGTCCCAATCCTAATAACAAAGTAGAATTCATTCAGATGACTTGGCGTCGTGATCACAGAAAGAGACATACTGTAACCTTATAATTAAGAAGGAATGCATGAGACCTGCCAGCCTTAACATCACTCAACGTTCCCTGCTTGTTTCTTCTGTGTTGGGGTTCAAAGATATGCAGTGAGTCTGTGAAACTGGCAACTGCCACCTCAAAGCTGCACACTAGAAATGGGTATACATAGCATATGGCCCACGGGTGTCTGCCAAGAACATTCATCAACACCATGGCAAAGCATGACAGAAATCCATAGGCTCGGGTCCATCCATGCGACCATTGTGTAAGTAGATCTGCGACTCTCGTCTCAGGGAAGGGTTGACAGGGGAGATGTGTTGGCACGGTGGATTTCCAATCAAATGTTGAGAAGCTGTCAGATAAGAGGTATCCTTTCCTTCAGTCCTCCTAGCACTGCATTCTCCCAGCCAGCCCTGACACACTATTAGCAGGCCTGTATGCCTCTGTCAAAGGATGGGCAATACTCCAGAAGACACCAAACCTCAGATAAGGCTTAAATCAAGAGAGAGAGGCTAGCATGGAGACAAAGACAGCAAGGGCCCTCACTCACTTTTTCACACTGTGATGAGCACTAAAACGGAGAAGCTAGATTTTCTTCCCGTCTCTCGCTCTTCTCTCTGTTCATTCACTCTCCCCCGCCCCCCCGCCCACACCCCTCTACCAACTCTCCCACTCCCAGAAACACCCTTTGGCCTTCGCATGTATGCGTCAGCATCCTAGAGTGCCATCGACTCTTCTTGGATCCCCTTTGTCACATTTGTGCACGTCTTTTTCAACTTGGCCTGATGCGCAAAGACTGGTGGAAGTCACATTGACTAGACAGCAGACAGTAAGCACTTAACAAGGCGCAGTTAACACAAGCACGCGCACACAAACACACACACACACACACACACACACACACTGAAGATTAATGTCAATGTTATGAATTTCATGTAAACAAAATAGCTTATCATCATTATGTTACATACCAGTATCCTTCATCTCAATAACATGCACCACATTATGGTGACGGACGAGTAATTAACAAATCATTAACAAACTGAGTTTGGGTTGATGGTTTACTTATTAATAAAGTGTTTTCTAATTGGGGTTTGGTAACAAATCATGTTGCAAGGGAAGGCAACGATGCATAATGATAATGACACTGTTTAAGGATAATGTAATGATGTAGGCACGATGGGAATTCAAATTCAACTGACAAAACTCCCTAGCAGCCTCCCATGACCCCATTTCCATAATAATATGGTTCCCTAACTCATGTCACTGCATAACCCATTCATAGACGCCAACTGCTTTAGTGTCTATTGACGATAGTATCTTCTGGCTGGGGGCGTTTTGTTAAGATCCCCAAAACTCATTCTGAACGTAAAAACGCATTGCTTATTGTCACGATCGTCAATGGGAGAGAGTGAGGACCAAAATGCAGCGTGTGGAAAGTACATCCTCTTTATTTAAGAAAGAAGACGAAGACGAAAACGAAACGAACACTATACAAACTAAACAAAACAACAAAGCAGACGACCGTGAAGCTATTCAAACATAAGTGCTGACACTAAACACTTAGACATAGACAATTACCCACAAATGCATGATGCCCATGGCTGCCTTAAATATGGCTCCCAATCAGAGACAAATGAAAGACATCTGTCTCTGATTGAGAACCACTCAGGCAACCATAGACATACCTAGACACATTCACTCAACCATAGACATACCTAGAAACATTCACTCAACACAAACTCATACACTACACCCAACACCCCCTTTACCATATAACCACCCAAAACGACAAAACACAAACATTCCCCATGTCACACCCTGACCTAACTAAAATAATATAGAAAACAAAGAATACTAAGGCCAGGGCGTGACACTTATTTTATGGTTTTGGAAATATAAGGAAAGTATTTTTCATTTCAGCAAGAAATAATTTTCCAAAAAACAAAAGGTTCAATTACTACACACTTTTCTAGGGTTAGGGTTAGTGTTCCCACACGGCCATGTTACATCGCTTGTTATGGAAGACACACGGAAGATAGGCAGCCACCTGTGCTAATTAGCTATCTAGCATGCTCTGAACACCTGTGTGTAAGCGTAACTTGGGAGGAAGTGTAGTTGGTCAGCTGGAGGCACACAGCTGGTGGATCTGTGCCAAACTGCTACAGTAAGTGTAGATTTTTTATTTGAGCGATTCCATCAGACTGATATGAAAGATAAGTGGAATATCAGCATATGTTTCGAAAATCGTTTCGCAAGCAATGATTATTGACGTTTCTAAACGTTTGAACTACACATTGTAGTTCACGCTCTGCCAACCGTGGGCGAAGCTAACCACTGAAAACCCTAGGGATAATAAGAAGGGTTTGGAGTGCTAGTCACTGCTCTGACGTTCATGTATGGATGTGTGTTTCTGTGTGTTTGTATGGGTATATACAAACAGTCTACGCTCAATTTCCATGAAGAAACAGGATAAATAGTTTCCCCTTTATTTTCTTTGCCCACTTGTATATTTTCCTTGCATTCAGAGGACAAAACAGCAGCTCCTTCCAGATCACACAGCTGTACATACATACATTTTTTAAATTTTAATTACATCCTAATGAAAACAAACAACACACAGGAATACTTCCACATGTGAACAGATCAGCTTTCCACTTTGCGGTTTGCCAGGCTTTTGCCAAGGGGAGAGAGAGGAGGAAATGAGATACATGGGGAAAAACAACACCGCAGGGCAAGGACAAACTGTTTACCTTGTAAACCAGCGTGATGACCTGACGCAATTTCAGCCGGTGGAAAACACAGACGTCGTAGAGGGCCGACACGGCCAGCACCGTCACCCCTTGCTCCTTCCACAGCATGCTGCAGGCGGCGCAGCCCAGGCTGCCCAGGAGCCAGGCCCACAGCCTGCAGGGCCCCGCAGAGCCCCCTCGCAGGGTGCAGTGACGTACGTAGCACAGCAGCGACAGCAGGAAGAACAGAGCAGCGCCCACGTCGGCCCGGCCGACCACGCCCGCCACTGCCTCTGTGTGAATAGGGTGCGAGGCAAACAATAACCCAGCTAGGAGGCTCCACAGGCCCCCTCCAAGCAGCAGGCGGGCCAACCAGGTGAAGAGGGCTGTGACTGCCCCATGGAGGCCCACATTGACTAGGTGGTAGCCCCAGGGCTCCAAGCCGCCCAGGGCATGGTTGAGGCGGAAGGAGAGGGTACACAGGGGCCGGTAAGACTTGTGGCTGCCGCTGTGGGTGAGCAGGGTGCCCCAGAAGTCATCGTAGAAGATGTTGATCCACGGGGTCTCTGGGAGCAGGTCCTGGTTAGTTTTGATCGCACGGCTGTGGGGAGAAGGACAACAGAGGGGTTAGAAGGTGTATGTGTAATGATCCTCATGCTTATGGATAACCTGATCAAGAGCAACGCCACCATAGTACTTGGGTCTTTTCAGTCAATTCAGTCTTCACTGTACTATGACATTCAGTAGAACTGCAAGGACTGAAAGACATGTCTAGATTTCTATTAAACGCAGAAGTGGTCATTTATCATGCCCCAAAGAAAAGAGCTTCAGAAAGAAATCAGTTGAAACCTGCTCATGCTAAGAGACACAACCAATCACAGTGAGAGATGAGGTACATGTAAGGATGTGTGATCAAACCTCTGAGTGACCATCTCAGCTTCTCCAATTTGACCACCTGGGGCCTCAATCCATTTATACCAACAAGACCAAATGCCACAGGCAGTGTGTGTCCTTTCTCCTGATAAACTATGGATGTATTGTCTCCTTTTTAGCTGTTTTGGAGACCTAAACAGCAGTAGTAGGCTATGCACTGTAGTATACTTTGGCGTATACAAGAACTGTAGCTTTAAAGTTGTGTAAATCTCCTTTGAGAGTGTGGTCATGTTTCCTCCACCAACAGGAGTGATCTTACTGTGTGGACTCAGGGGCCAGGGAGGAGCATGCTCCACACCCTTCACCAAAAACAAATAAAGCAAACGAGAGATAGAGGGGGAATGCCATGTTGGCGTAATGGAGCGTGGGGAGCCAGAGACCTGTCAATCACAGCTATCCTTGTGTTTAGCAACGGGTATCTCACACACAGACACACCACACTGGGGGGGGGGGGGGGGCGAGAGAATAAAGCAGGAGGGACTAGAGAGCAAACTAGAAAGCAGTGGATAGCAGGCCATGGATATTCAGTGTTGAGGGGCCATGGAACGCCCATGGAGAGACCATGCTGTCTGTGCATTTCTGTACATGTAGTTACCCCACCACAGGGCAGCCCTGGCCTGGGTACTGTACTATCCCCTCTCCCGATGGATGGGGTCGAGCCTGAGTGTTTGACCCTGGTGGTCATACATCAGCCCCAAGCTGTGTGAGGGGTGGAAGGGTGTGCTATTTGCCCCCTACCGGAGCAGAGAGTGTCTGGGTATTTGTCACCCAGCTCTGAGGTGTTGTCTGGCTCTGGCAGTGAGACAAGGCCTTGACCCTGTGTGTATGGGAGGCAGGGGGAGCAGGAAGAGAGGTGATGGCAATGTAATGAGTCTCTTTAGAGAGGAGGAGATGCATTATAACATAGAATGCATCATTTAAAAAAGTGATGGATGGGATATGACACATGTGATAACACAGAGAGCTCCAGGTTGTAATCAGTCCCCATGGCAAGCTCAATTAGCACATGCAATTAGGTGTGGAGCGAGGAGAGGGAGAAAACAGGCACACACTGCACAACACACTAACAGACTGAGACAAACAAGAAATTCAAAGAAAGAGGCCACGGCGGCAGATGAATCAAGCTGAAATTGATCTATGGGTCCATTGATTTTGTTAAAAACATAAAAATGATTTATTTGCCTTACTACTGCAGCATTTGTGTTGCTCTGAAACCTAGTACTTTTACCTGACATTGTCCTATTGAATAGTATAGCCGCCAGTAGCAACCATCTTGCACTGACCCTTAACATGATTTTACCAGAAAGCAGATGGGTTTGTTGGAAAGGGAAAGGGTGTGGAGATTGCAACCCACAACAAATGACCAAATAAACGACTTCGGACAGGGCGAGGAGAAATAGCCCGCCTTATGATGGATCTGGGGGGAAATGAATACAACTAACCTGGCCTATGTGGAAGTGGGGAGGCAAGATAATCAGCCGGGGATATTTCTATATAATAGAAATGCCTGACATGTCAGTGAGCAGATCATTAGGTTTCAGACCTGGGTTCAAAACTATTTTAAATAATGTCATATACTTAAGCTGGGCTTGACTGAGCTTGCCTGGTGCAATGGAACCAATAGAATGGTTGCAATAGTGCCAACCCTGCCCATCTGGACCTCCAAACAGGCTAAAACAAACGCTGAAAGTATTTGATAGATTTCGAATAATATTTAAACGTAGATCCGATGGGTTTTTCTGGGGCTCCAGGCAGCTCATCACTGACAGGGTTAGACCTCTCTCTTTGGTTCATGCCAGTTTATGCCAGTTTATTTTCTCTGGCCCATTTGTCAAGTGAGATCTTCACTCCACCACAAAAGGCTCACATCAGCGGTATTATGGTTCAATTACATTTTTAAACCATTTGGATGACAAGTGTGCCTTTTTTCCATTGCACATTGCCGTGGAGACAGAAAGGACAGATACAATATATATTGCTTCAAAACACACTCCAGCTCTGGCACCAAAATAGAAGGCCAGAAACCAATGCCAGTCCATCAAGTCTCTCTGAAGCAGTCATAGATGCCTGAATCACAATGCAAATGTTCAGCTCTCAGATTGCCTTCTTCTTGAATGTTAGAGAGGCAGGCGAGCACCTACACCACTGGGGTTGACAGGCACTCTAGGGGGAGAGGATAGAAGAATGTGGAAAGAGAGAGAGGGGGAAAAGAGAAGGGGTCGTCTAACCCATGTCTCCTCACCCACCACTGTTCCAAGTGGATGTCAACAAATTTGCATGATGATGTGTCCAATGCAATCCAAGGCCATTCATTCATTAATCCTGCATGGCTGCGTGGGTCCTGATCACCACAGCGCATCCAGCCCCATTCAGCTCTGGCTAAAGGGCCTGCCGGGCCTGCCTGCCTGGTGGAGTGGAAGATTGGGTTTCTGTGGCTGGGCCCCATCCTTCTGGGAAGCTGGCGGTAGCAGGACCTCTCTGTGCACTGCAAACCTTTTCCAGCTGGGACCGCATTCCTTCCGCCAACACCATGCTTTATCCGCCTGCCTGCGTGGCGACTCCCAGAGGACCGGCAGTATCATGTGACCTCTAACAAGCTAAACCCGAAAAGCACTACCTCCCACTCCCATCACCATCGAAGACTTCAACTCTGTCCGAGCCAAGTCATGTCTGCACCCAATCTCTAGGAAGAGTATCATGTGACTCAATCGGTCAGATATTTGTTTCCTTATCACTCTGCCTTGTCAAAGTGTTTGCACAGAGTCTGGTGCATTTTTTATGTACAAAATATTTGTAGTGAAACTTCCGTTTCAAAAGGAGGGTTCGTCGAAAGCTCAAGAGATACAGACAGGGCAGGCAAGTCAGAAAAACATCAACTATAAAGGACGTGAGCTCAAAGAGGAAACATTCTAAACTTTATGTAGGCCTAGTATGTAGATAACTTAATCCTCCAGACAAGATGGTACTCATAGTGATTACTACGGTGGATCTAGACAAAACCCAAATGCAGCAGTGTTGATAGCAGCTCGCCACCCCAGTGTTTTGACCAGAATAGTGCATTGAAATAAAGGCGTGTGATTCACCCAGAAATAAAAACAAACCCAGTAAAGTGTATGGTGCTTATATCAAAGCCGTGACTAACCCTCCTCACAACCTCCAAATTCCCTCAATGAGGAGGATCACTTTCCCTTCAAACAGGCTCAACATTAAAGAGACAGCAACAGAAAACATGGCTACCACAGCTTTATACACAGACTATACTAAACATTAGGAAAACCTTCCTAATATTCAGTTGCACCGATTTAAAACAAAATGTACCCTCTGAATGGCACACATACATAATCCATCTCTCAATTGTCTTAAAGCTTAAAATCCTTATTTAACCTGTCTCCTCCCCTTCAACTACACTGATTCAAGTGGATTTAACAAGTGACACCAATCAGGGATCAAAGCTTTCACCTGGTCAGTCTATGTCATGGAAAGAGCAGGTGTTCTTAATGTTTTGTACACTCAATGTATTTTGTAACTGTATTTTTACAAAGAAGTCTACAAAATGGTTGTTTTTACTCTGTCAGTCATCAAATATTGGGATATTAAATATTATCTCTAGTTGTTGACAGATACTGATGCAGCTAAGCTTTGCTGTAGGAAGTGGTACCTTCAGTGTCCTCATCCATAGGAAATGGTCACTGTGGTAATTAGCATTCAGTATCATTCAGTATTCCTAGAAGAGCTTGACATGTGAATAAATCAGTCGGGGTTAAATAAATAGGGCTTACACCATTCCCATGACAACAGAAACCCATTCTGAAACTGAGAATTGACTGACTTTTCCATCTCCTCTCTGGGAGGAAGAGGGGCAGAAAAGGCCCAGGAGCGGTCAGAGACAGAGATGAGATAATAGAGTTGTGATTGAAAGCCAGAGGAATATAAATCCACATCTTCCTTTAACAGTACCATTAGCCATTTGGGATGGTATGGTGAATCAGATAATTCTGAGAGCAGAAGCCAGATATGAGGACAGATAGTCTTCCAAAGACTGAAGAAACTTGCAGATGAATGACTATGCTAATTCTTCCAGTGGGTTTCCTTCCTCTAATAAATGACAGTTGAGAATGAAGGGGTTCACATCAAAACAACTACACATCGTCTTTGACAGGAAATGTTAAGATTAAAAGAATGGAAAGATGACTAACTACTAGGTAAAACACTTAAATAGCCTACATAAATGTAACTTTAATCATGCAGCATGCTATCAGAGAGACAATTGTAGAGAGGGAGAGCAAGGACCGAAGAAAGTGACATTTCTCAGAACATATTTTTCTATTTATGCCAGCATGTGAAATGAAGGAAAACAGCTCTGGCAGTTGGGAAAAGTGATGTCGTCTATGCCAAGTACGTGTCATCACCCTGCTTCAATATCTGAAAGGAACACAGCCATATTTTGCGAATGCCTACTGAGGCTTCAGGGTTGTCCATTCAGCTTTTCTGTCAGCTCCTTTGTCTAATGTCTCTTCCCATGGGCATGCTAGCAGGTCAATAATACAATAGTAGAATACCCTCATGGTGCCAATTTGAGTGATTTCTCAAGGTTGGCAATCTTACTCTCTTTTGATAACAACACAAATGTAATTAATTTTGTACTATTGAGTGCTTTTGAAAACTGATTCTGTTTGTAAAATCCTGACAATACATACAATATCTGTTAAGGAAGTGTAACATGAAAATTATGTTATTATATAAGAACATGAGAGAACATATGTGCTAGTGTGAAAGTCATCTATCTGATTGAAGATGTTAAAATTTAGAAGTCTCTTTCACTCAGGGAAAAATAAAAAGCTCAAAGTCAGTCACAGGGGTAATTTGCCTAGAGAAAGATTTGCCGAGAGAGAGAAAAACCTACTCCTTTGTGTTATTGTTACAAATCACTTCTTAGAGAAACACACTATTAATGGGACATGTCTGGATAAGAATATGCCAAATGTTCAAAATCATGTCTCAGCGCTATTAAATACTCATACAGAGGTATAACTTCTCTGAGAAACAGCTGGTTTGCGTCCCATTCATATTCAGACAACAATCATAACAGATCTCGTTGTCAACAGACACCTTGATCAACAAGAATATCTCCTGAGTTATCACGACCATTCATTTCTGCCCCACCCAGCTAAACCCCAATTATTATTATTTTTTAAATGTATATGGCCCGCTGGCAGCCGACTAGAATAAATGTCAGCCATTTTTATACTTGCGTTTAGTAGGCCAATAAGTAGCCTGGTCTCAGATATGTGCCATCTTGTGCAGTTTAACTGGTTAAGATGGACTCGCCTTGAGCTCTGTTAAAACATTGCAGGTTTTCTCGTGTTTTTCTCAAATGTTGTTAATCAGTTTGTTTCGTGCATTACTATGTATACCTGGGTAGAACAATTGGAATACGAATCGCTGGGTACTCACTGTCCACCCGACCTCCACAAATTCCCTGAACAATGGGATAGCTTCTTCGGTGAGGCGCCTAGCTGCTTGGGAGTCCTACTGGAGAGTAGGAAGCGAAGACGCCAAAGGATAGGTAGACGTGGCGGGGTCTTAGTGAGTTTAAGACGCCGGGCGACATTCATCTCCAAGCCGACACCAAAAAGCCTTTCAAAGATCTTTATTGGACACAACAAACTGGAAACCGCATTCCCGGAGGCAGCGTTCATTGTTGCAGTGGAATTTAACAAAAGTAACTTGAGAACAGTGCTCCCAAATTATAACCAACACATCGACTGTCTAACTTGCGGAAATTCTAGTTTCGACCCCAGCTACACGCCTTTTCGACACGGGTGTAAGGCCCTCTCCCGTCCTCCTTTCGGCAAATCCAACCATGACTCCATCTTGCTTCACCCTGCCTACAAACAAAAATTCAAGAGGCTATACAGTCAGTAGAGTAGAGTCACCCCATCAGTCAGCCAGGACCACCAGGCTATACAGTCAGTGGTGTAGAGTAGAGTCACCCCGCCAGTCAGCCAGGACCACCAGGCTATACAGTCATTGGAGTAGAGTAGAGTCACCCCGCCAGTCAGCCAGGACCACCAGGCTATACAGTCAGTGGAGTAGAGTAGAGGCACCCCGCCAGTCAGCCAAGACCACCAGGCTATACAGTCAGTGGAGTAGAGTAGAGTCACCCCGCCAGTCAGCCAGTCAGCCAAGACCACCAGGCTATACAGTCAGTGGAGTAGAGTAGAGTCACCCCGCCAGTCAGCCAGAACCACCAGGCTATACAGTCAGTGGAGTAGAGTAGAGTCACCCCGCCAGTCAGCCAGGACCACCAGGCTATACAGTCAGTGGAGTAGAGTAGAGTCACCCCGCCAGTCAGCCAGGACCACCAGGCTATACAGTCAGTGGTGAAGAGTAGAGTCACCATGCCAGTCAGCCAGTCAGCCAGGACCACCAGGCTATACAGTCAGTGGAATAGAGTAGAGTCACCCCGCCAGTCAGCCAGGACCACCAGGCTATACAGTCAGTGGTGTAGAGTAGAGTCACCCCGCCAGTCAGCCAAGACCACCAGGCTATACAGTCAGTGGTGAAGAGTAGAGTCACCCCGCCAGTCAGCCAGTCAGCCAGGACCACCAGGCTATACAGTCAGTGGTGAAGAGTAGAGTCACCCCGCCAGTCAGCCAGGACCACCAGGCTATACAGTCAGTGGAATAGAGTAGAGTCACCCCACCAGTCAGCCAGGACCACCAGGCTATACAGTCAGTGGTGTAGAGTAGAGTCACGCCGCCAGTCAGCCAGGACCACCAGGCTATACAGTCAGTGGAATAGAGTAGAGTCACCCCGCCAGTCAGCCAGGACCACCAGGCTATACAGTCAGTGGTGTAGAGTAGAGTCACGCCGCCAGTCAGCCAGGACCACCAGGCTATACAGTCAGTGGAATAGAGTAGAGTCACCCCGCCAGTCAGCCAGGACCACCAGGCTATACAGTCAGTGGAGTAGAGTAGAGTCACCCCGCCAGTCAGCCAGGACCACCAGGCTATACAGTCAGTGGAGTAGAGTAGAGTCACGCCGCCAGTCAGCCAAGACCACCAGGCTATACAGTCAGTGGAGTAGAGTAGAGTCACCATGCCAGTCAGCCAGTCAGCCAGGACCACCAGGCTATACAGTCAGTGGTGAAGAGTAGAGTCACCCCGCCAGTCAGCCAGGACCACCAGGCTATACAGTCAGTGGAGTAGAGTAGAGTCACGCCGCCAGTCAGCCAAGACCACCAGGCTATACAGTCAGTGGTGTAGAGTAGAGTCACCCCGCCAGTCAGCCAGGACCACCAGGCTATACAGTCAGTGGTGAAGAGTAGAGTCACCCCGCCAGTCAGCCAGGACCACCAGGCTATACAGTCAGTGGTGTAGAGTAGAGTCACCCCGCCAGTCAGCCAAGACCACCAGGCTATACAGTCAGTGGTGAAGAGTAGAGTCACCATGCCAGTCAGCCAGTCAGCCAGGACCACCAGGCTATACAGTCAGTGGAGTAGAGTAGAGTCACGCCGCCAGTCAGCCAGGACCACCAGGCTATACAGTCAGTGGTGTAGAGTAGAGTCACCCCGCCAGTCAGCCAGTCAGCCAGGACCACCAGGCTATACAGTCATTGGTGAAGAGTAGAGTCACCCCGCCAGTCAGCCAGTCAGCCAGGACCACCAGGCTATATAGTCAGTGGAGTAGAGTAGAGTCACCCCGCCAGTCAGCCAGGACCACCAGGCTATACAGTCAGTGGAGTAGAGTAGAGTCACCCCGCCAGTCAGCCAGGACCACCAGGCTATACAGTCAGTGGAGTAGAGTAGAGTCACCCCGCCAGTCAGCCAGTCAGCCAGGACCACCAGGCTATACAGTCAGTGGAGTAGAGTAGAGTCACGCCGCCAGTCAGCCAGGACCACCAGGCTATACAGTCAGTGGAGTAGAGTAGAGTCACCCCGCCAGTCAGCCAGGACCACCAGGCTATACAGTCAGTGGAATAGAGTAGAGTCACCCCGCCAGTCAGCCAGGACCACCAAGCTATACAGTCAGTGGAGTAGAGTAGAGTCACCCCGCCAGTCAGCCAGGACCACCAGGCTATACAGTCAGTGGAGTAGAGTAGAGTCACCCCGCCAGTCAGCCAGTCAGCCAGGACCACCAGGCTATACAGTCAGTGGAGTAGAGTAGAGTCACGCTGCCAGTCAGCCAGGACCACCAGGCTATACAGTCAGTGGAGTAGAGTAGAGTCACCCCGCCAGTCAGCCAGGACCACCAGGCTATACAGTCAGTGGTGAAGAGTAGAGTCACCCCGCCAGTCAGCCAGTCAGCCAGGATCACCATGCTATACAGTCAGTGGAGTAGAGTAGAGTCACCCCGCCAGTCAGCCAGGACCACCAAGCTATACAGTCATTGGTGAAGAGTAGAGTCACCCCGCCAGTCAGCCAGTCAGCCAGGACCACCATGCTATACAGTCAGTGGAGTAGAGTAGAGTCACGCCGCCAGTCAGCCAGTCAGCCAGGACCACCAGGCTATACAGTCAGTGGTGTAGAGTAGAGTCACCACGCCAGTCAGCCAGGACCACCAGGCTATACAGTCAGTGGAGTAGAGTAGAGTCACCCCGTCAGTCAGCCAGGACAAACAGAGAAGGTTATTGTGGTGTAGCTCATTGTAGCCAGCACACAACCACTGTGGCCACCGTTAAATCCCCATTGTCAGGGATGAATAGTTCCTCCACTCTTTGACACGTATGATTAGTGAGATTATAATAGAAGCCTCAGACAAAACCAGCCTTGAGAAGCGTGAGTGTTATACAAATCAGGATCCCTTTCAATGCATCCATTGTTTGATAAGTCAGAGGGAAAAAACATATTTACATGAATTACACACCGCTAAACTCCTAAAATACAGGTTAAAGAAGACCCACAATTTGATGTGATATCTTCTACATACCACGATGTAGCGAGAAGCACCAGCTACACAAATGAAGTGCTGGGTGTTACACGTCTCTCCTCGGACAAGGGTAAATGACTCCTGTGCGAACGGAGTGACTCCTGTGAGACCGGAGGGTCAAGATACAGGACATGGACACCTATAGATCACAGGGCCAAAGTCAACAAGAGCAATGCTCAACCTCTACGAATTTCCTTCTTCTCCCATTTAGGCTATACACTCATATTCACCTCATTCCATATCCTTAGGTCAGAAACTCAATGCTGTGGCATAAACCTCCAGGAAAACAGACAAATATACTGTAGGCTGCTATGTTTTTATAAGCATCCTCTCTTTTCTAGAACCCCCAAATACTATTCTGACTGTGTACCTAATAACTGTAGCATGCTCTAACACAGTAGTAGCTGTCTATCCCTGCGAGGGGTTATTTGCAATGCTCTGGCAGTACAAACACAGACTCACTCCATTTCATGCAACAGTAGATGAGCAAACAGGGGGACACTGGAACAGACTCAAGCACTCAAGCATTGCTGCGCTGTTTTAGTTCAATGGACAACATCGCCTGCTCCCTAGCATCCCGATCAGTCCTTTGTACTAGACTGGGACGGTCCCATTGGGATGTGCTCTGTATCCTGATCAGTCCTTTGTATTAGACTGGGACGGTCCCATTGGGATGTGCTCTGTATCCCGATCAGTCCTTTGTATTAGACTGGGACGGTCCCATTGGGATGTGCTCTGTATCCTGATCAGTCCTTTGTATTAGACTGGGACGGTCCCATTGGGATGTGCTCTGTATCCCGATCAGTCCTTTGTATTAGACTGGGACGGTCCCATTGGGATGTGCTCTGTATCCCGATCAGTCCTTTGTATTAGACTGGGACGGTCCCATTGGGATGTGCTCTGTATCCTGATCAGTCCTTTGTATTAGACTGGGACGGTCCCATTGGGATGTGCTCTGCATCCCGATCAGTCCTTTGTATTAGACTGGGACGGTCCCATTGGGATGTGCTCTGTATCCCGATCAGTCCTTTGTACTAGACTGGGACGGTCCCATTGGGATGTGCTCTGTATCCTGATCAGTCCTTTGTATTAAACTGGGACGGTCCCATTGGGGTGTGCTCTGTATCCTGATCACCATGGTTGTTTGTTGCATCACTGGCGGTACTGTAACAGACTCATCGAGAGCAGAGCCACAGCAGGGCTGTGATTGATAGGGCTGTTGGAGTGCCCCTAGCCCTATGACAGAACACTGTTTGGCTTCACTGTCCAGGGTTGGACTGAGTAATGAAGGAAATGTTCAGCACTCAGCTCAGTTCTGTTTAGTCAAACGGGAGCCACGGAGGGCGATACATGTTCTGTGAGCAGTTCAACTTTTCACACATGGAAATCTTGCATTTTGTAACTGCATTGCGTAGTTGAGCTTCTTCTGGAAGCTATAAAGACCCTTTTAGTGTACAGTAGCAGTTCCTCTGTAAAGTGATAGTTATAGCTAAAACACTTTTGCTTCCATTGAGCCAAGTTAGGGTGTTCTTCAGTACAACAATCCTTTTTCTGTAGTGCCTCTTCCAAGGTTAACTTTCAAGTTGTATGTAGGTTATAGCCTTGCCTAGCCAATCTCAGCCAGGCGTGAGAGCCAATTACAAACCTGCCTGTGCAGAGCAGGCTGGGTGATATACACCCAGATTATTACATCCCATAAATCTGCCAACGAGCTCCTGACTCCGGCATAGGAAACAGGAAGCTGTTGGGACAACACAACATCAAGCCCTCTCTATCCGTCCCTCTCTCTGTATCTTTCCCCTCTACATATAGCCCCCATCCCCATCCCACCTCTCTCCTCTGTCTTTGGTGAAGTATTGTGGGTAGACAAAAGTCAGTGGTTTCCACTGTTGTGTCTCAGGTAGTTTCCTTCAGGGGTTAATCCACTTCCTGAGGGTTTAATTCAACATGCAGGCCCTCCTGTGAGGACTTCTACTCACAGACCCAAACACCTGTCTGCTAAACAGCTCCCCGTTGACATATGATGAGACAGGCTTCAAAACGATGGTGTAGGGACACATGTACACAGGTCTAAAGTATGGTCATACAAGACAGGGAAACTCAACCTGTCTTGGGGTCATACATGTGCTGCTGGCTTGAACGTCTGTACGGATCGTGAAGTCAGAGGAATACATATTTAAAAACAGTTTTAAGCCGATTAAGCCAAACAATCTTTTAATTGGATCATTTTAAGTGTTTACTGACCTGCCTAGTTAAATAAATAAAAACATGCATTTAACTTTTTAGCTCTTAAGAATCTTACTGACAGGCAGCTCTGACAGACAAATAAGCTTTATCCAATGATCCGGCGGAACAATGGTTTCTCTCTAGTTTTGGGGGGGGGCTCCTCCACAGCCCTCCTCACAACAGGAGAGATTTTGTCAAACATTGACCTTTTCGGACAGAGTTTAATCAATTCCTTCGACTTTGTTCCCCTTGTGTTTTGGAGAGTCCTCATCTCTCATGGACTGGAACATCAATACGGGGGCCCATTCACTCATCTGCTCATGCTATTTTTGCATGTGAGTCCCATCCTGCTAACCATGAGTTTGTTAAATCATTTTGGCTGGGGGTTGTTGACCTGGAGGAGGGCAAAGGGAGGGGATTGGGGATATAAAGGGAGGGCTGACACCAGATGAATGCCTGTGGAATGCCGAGCTCTAGACTCCCATGCAGGCTGCACATGTAACAGGGAAGAGGGGTGGGTGGTGGGCCTGTGCCCCCCAGCACTGAAGGATTTTATGAGGAATGCCGACACTCAGGATGGGCTAGATCATGGCACGGCACCACTGACCCTCCCTCTTCCTCTGTCCACTGAAGTTTACAGAAGGAACGTAAGTAGCAGGAAGAGCCACTGACAAAGAATGCCAGTGGACGAGGAGGGAGAGGACGGTTTTAGTGATCTGACCTCTGCAAGCGCAAGTCTTATTTCAGTCTGTGACATTCGAAACAGCTGTAGGAGTAACATTAAATTCTATTCATCTTACTACTACCGCCGATTGTCCTTCTGCTGGTGTGTTAGTACATAATGAAGCCATGGCTTATCACTCTACTGATCACTCCGGCAGCAATTGTGATTACCTAGCGTTTTCTGAGAGCTCAGTGCAATCTATCAACATAAGAGCCATGATAGCAAATCAATTAGAAGAGAGAGAGAGAGAGAGAGAGAGAGACAGAGACAGAGAGACAGAGAGACAGAGAGAGACAGAGAGACAGAGAGAGAGAGAGAACTAGGGTTTTACACAATTGTATTCCCAATTTCCTCTTTATGTAGATGAGCAAGAGGTGAAAAACCCAGCTATTCTTTTAAACTTCAGGGCTGGCACATTGTGATGATCAGTGTAATGTGGATGCCATAACCAAATTAAAATAAAAACTCTGTTTAAATTATGTAAAGAAAAACAAAATTATATGACACACTAACACATTTGCTAATTTGAAACAAGTGTATTCTCTGAAACAGGATACTGCATGTATCCACCCTTGTTTTTCACGAGGCATCAACACCACAGACTGGTGGCATATGTGGCGTATCCACCCTTGTTTTTCACGAGGCATCAACACCACAGACTGGTGGCATATGTGGCGTATCCACCCTTGTTTTTCACGAGGCATCAACACCACAGACTGGTGGCATATGTGGCGTATCCACCCTTGTTTTTCACGAGGCATCAACACCACAGACTGGTGGCATATGTGGCGTATCCACCCTTGTTTTTCACGAGGCATCAACACCACAGACTGGTGGCATATGTGGCGTATCCACATGTGCACACATTCATTATGCAAATGAGGGCGGTCTCGAGCAGGATGCGGCCCTGTGTGATCTCGTTAGATAGTATCACAACAGGCCTATGTTCACATATGCCTCCCACCCAACCGTACAGCTTATTACTTGCCTATTAGGGTTCCAAGCTTAAATGAAGGCACATGTGCATGGAGCCCCCATTGGAGGAGACCATATTGAGTGAAGGCTCCCAGTGCTACAGTGGAGGGCCAAGCTAGTTTAACGTTGAGTAGGTCCCCATTGTGTAGTTGGTAGCTCTCCAATGGTCTTCAATGCGGCCTAACTGCTCCATCTGATAATGCAGCCTTTAACTCAGTGTTTGTTCTTAGATAGCCAAGGCCAATGACAGGCTGTGATCTGGAAAACAAACACGATACGCAAGGAGAAATTTAATCTGGTCAAGGTCTAGTAATCGGGTATCAAACATAATGGGGCATTTACTG
Organism: Salvelinus fontinalis; assembly: GCF_029448725.1. Taxonomy (NCBI): domain Eukaryota; kingdom Metazoa; phylum Chordata; class Actinopteri; order Salmoniformes; family Salmonidae; genus Salvelinus; species Salvelinus fontinalis. The sequence goes on along the minus strand of NC_074673.1, from coordinate 28,725,976 downwards.
GTGAGCCAGAGGAGACTATGTAATAGTTCAGGTATAAAAACACAAATATCGGAATATAGAATTTTAAAACATCTGAAATGTGTGCTTGAACTGAAAAGTTAGATCAAAATAAATAAATCTATATATAAAGAAATGAGGATTCATGATCTGGTCCATCTCATTGGCCTTATAAGGACACCGCTCTCGCATGAGACTGCAGAGTCTAGTAATCCTATAAACTAAGAGGAGCCCAAATAGCCACTTATGTGTTTTAAATGCTTTTGTCTTCCACATGGTGTCAATTTGCATTTTTGTGAAGGAGCTCATTTACGTATTTCAACTTTTATGGCCACCAAATAATGAAAACCGCACAGACTTCCTGGTAAGCAGTTGTACTTTTAATGGCTTTAGATTTTACCATTTACTTTTTCATTTATATAATGCTGAAATCATCAATGTGGAAATTAACACAAATAAACAACATGCGCAGACAGTTGATGGCGTGGCGGGTTATTTAAGACTGCCATAGGCTTAGTTAAAAAGACTGCTGGCCAATAACAACAAGCTGTTTAAATAGAATAATGGAAAACTATTGGTGAGAACCTACAACAAAGCGCGCTTAATCGTCACACAGTCTAACAGTGTCAGATTATGGGTCACATACCATGCAAAACCACTGATCAAACAGACTGATCGATATCTGGGGGAAAACAACACTTTTAGCAGGATTGCCACTTACAAACAGGCTAAAGAAGTCATATGGTTTCAATGCAACCACACAGACAGTGATGTTAACCAAGCCAACCTCTCAAGCAGTTTCCTGGTCACTTCACATAGTCTGCATTATTATATCGCTGTGGTATTAAGAGATACTTTCTTTAATCCACTTCCATGAGTTAATAAAAAAAAGAAGAACATTTTTCCTCAGTCCCTTCAGCTGGCTCAATCGAATCACAGACCTAGATGTACTACAACAGTCAGCACATTCCATTCAGTAAACCAATTCCACAGTACAGAGGCAATCATCAGCTCATTTCTCTCTGTGTGGTTCTTGTGCCATAAAAAAGACATTCCATAAGCAGTGCACACTTGTTTTCCTTGTGAGAGCCAACATCCCATTTGAGGGGTTTTAAATGGGAAGAGCTAAATGCCAATTAGCATTGAAATAGCTTGGGGGAAACTAAGCAGAATCGATAGTCTATGATCAATGTGCTTTGCCTGATGTATTCTCCCTGCTGTGATGGAAGAGAATTTAATTATCGGGGGAAAAACACTGTTCTGAGGGTAGACCTGTCAGCTGCTTTTTTTGTTTTTCTCTTTATTTAACTAGGCAAGTCAGTTAAGAACAAATTCTTATTTTCAATGACAGCCTAGGAACAGTAGGTTAACTGCCTTGTTCAGGGGCAGAATGACAGATTTGTACCTTGTCAGTTCAAGGATTCAATCTTGCAACCTTACGGTTAACTAGTCCAACGCTCTAACCACTAGATTACCAGCTTCTCTTGATTAGCTAGCCAAAACAGTGTTGTGGGATTTAAGCTGGGAGCTTTTCTGCATCTCAATCTTTCCCAGAATGTACACGTTTGATCTAAATAACATTTACTGTGTGTTTCTCTTCAATACTCCAAACTGTGAAATTAGCTCAATTCAGGAAGCAAAAGCCACTGGTCTGGTCTGAAGGGAAACATATCAGAAATTAAAATACCTTTTGTAAGAGTAGCACATACAGTGCCTTCAGAAAGTATTTACACTAGAGGTCGACCGATTATGATTTTTCAACACTGATACCGATACCTATTATTGGAGAACCAAAAAAAGCCAATACCGAATAATCGGACGATTTTTATATATATTTGTAATAATGACAATTACAACAATACTGAATGAACAATTCACCCTTTTATTTGAACTTAATATAATACATAAATAAAATGTATTTAGTCTCAAATAAATAATGAAACATGTTCAACTTGGTTTAAATAATGCAAAAACACAGTGTTGGAGAAGAAAGTAAAAGTGCAATATGTGCCATGTAAAAAAGCTAACGTTTAAGTTCCTTGCTCAGAACATGAGAACATATGAAAGCTGGTGGTTCAATATTCCCAGTTCTTCAATATTCCCAGTTAAGAAGTTTTAGGTTGTAGTTATTATAGGAATTATGCCGTGTCTACTATTTCTCTCTGTACCATTTGTATTTCATATATCTTTGACTATTGGATGTTACATTGCACAACATTCAATGTTATGTCATAATTATGAAAAATTCTAGCAAATTAATTATGGTCTTTGTTAGGAAGAAACACAGTTCGCAACGAGCCAGGTGGCCCAAACTGTTGCATATACCCTAACTCTGCGTGCACTGAACGCAAGAGAAGTGACACAATATCCCTAGTTAATATTGCCTGTTAACCTGGATTTATTTTAACTAAACATGCAGGTTTAAAAACATATACTTCTGTGTATTGATTTTAAGAAAGGCATTGATGTTTATGGTTAGGTACTGTACATTTGTGCAACAAATGTGCTTTTTTCGCGAATGCGCTTTTGTTAAATCATCACCTGTTTGGCGCAGTTGAATTAGCTTGTGATTCGATGATAAATTAACAGGCACCGGATTGATTATATGCAACGCAGGACAAGCTAGTTAACCTAGTAATATCATCAACCATGTGTAGTTAACTAGTGATTATGTGAAGATTGATTGTTTATTATAAAATATGTTTAATGCTCGCTAGCAACTTACTTTGGCTCATTGCAGCCACAAGGTCCTTTTGAAGCTGCACTCGCGTAACAGGTGGTTAGCCTGCCACGCAGTTTCCTCGTGGATTGCAATGTAATCGGCGTCCAAAAAGGCCGATTACCGATTGTTATGAAAATTTGAAATTGGACCTAATTAATCGGCCATGGCAATTAATCGGTCGAACTCTAATTCACACCCCTTGACTTTTTCCACATGTTGTGGTGTTACAGTCTGAATGGATCAACAACATTGTAGTGACTCAACAAAAGTAACCTAACTGGCAGAGTGAAAAGAATGTAAAGAATAAACCTATTACTGAGTACCACTCTCCATATTTACAAGCATAGTGGTGGCTGCATCATGTTATGGGTATGCTTGTAATCATTAAGGACTGGGGAGTTTTTCAGAATAAAAAAGAAATGTAATGGAGCTAAACAAAGGCAAAATCCTAGTGGAAAACCTTGTTCAGCTTTCCACCACACACGGTGAGATGAATTCAACACTCAGCAGGACAATAACCTAAAACACAAGGCCAAATCTACACAGGAGTTGCTTACCAAGAAGACAGTGAATGTTACTGGGTGGGCAAGTTAGTTTTGACTTAGATCTGCTTGAAAATCTATGGAAAGACGTGAAAAGGGTTGTCTAGCAATGATCAACAACCAATTTGACAGAGCTTGAAGAATTTCAAAAGAATAATAGTGCAAATATTGTACAATCCAGTCGTGCAAAGCTCTTAGAGACTTACCCAGAAAGACTCACAGCTGTAATCGCTGCCAAAGGTGATTAACATGTATTGTATTGTATTGTATTGACTCAGGGGTGTAAAAACTTACAGTACCAGTCAAAGGTTTGGATACACCTACTCATTCAAGGGTTTTTCTTTATTTGTACTATTTTCTACATTGTAGAATAGGGATGCTATGTCTTTGGGGAAGAACATTGTTTGCATCCATGAGCTAGCTAGGTTTTTTGTATGACCAGCACTGTAGGTGCGCGAGACAACTTTACCAGCATCATAGCATACGTATCGATGAATCATTGTGACATATGAAATACGACTGAGTGTAATCAATGTGTAATAACTACGTAAAAAATGAATGAGTGCATTAAATTGTTATGTGACGTGCAGTCATATTCAGGTCCTGATTGGTCAACAAGCTTATTTGACACGTCAAATAGTGTTATTTGACACGTCAAATAGTGTTAAATAGTATTTTTTTGACACGCAAAGACCCAAACGGCATTCCACTGAAATCCTGGTTGAGAATGATCAAATGAACAACGAAACAGCACAGCAAGTAAGGGAAAGAAAAAGGTTTTAATTATGTTTTACTGGTAATGGGGATATACGTGAATGCCAACAAAATAACTTTTTGGTCAGTGTGGTGTGTGTGTGTGTAACCTTTATTTAAACAGGTAGGCCAGGTGAGAACAAGTTCTCATTTACAACTGCGACCTGGCCAAGATAAAGCAAAGCAGTGCGACAAAAACAACAAAACACAGTTACACATGGGATAAACAAACATACAGTCAATAACACAATAGAAAAATCTATGTACAGTGTGTGCAAATGTAGTAAGAATAGTGAGGTAAGGCAATAAATAGGCCATAGAGGTGAAATAATTTCAATTTAGCATTAACACTGGAGTGATAGATGTGCAGATGGTGATGTGCAAGTAGAGATACTGGGCTGCAAAAGAGCAAAAAATAAATAACAATATGGGGATGAGGTAGTTGGTTGTGCTATTTACAGATGGGCTGTGTACAGGTGCAGTGATCGTTAAGCTGCTCTGACAGCTGATACTTAAAGTTAGAGAGGGAGATATAAGACTCCAGCTTCAGTGATTTTTGCAATTCATTCCAGTCATTGGAAGCAGAGAGCTGGAAGGAAAGGCGGCCAAAGCAGCTGTTGGGGATGGGGATGACCAGTGGAATATACCTGCTGGAGCGCGTGCTATGGGTGGGTGTTGCTATGGTGACCAGTGAGCTGAGATACGGTAGGGATTTACCTAGCAAAGACTTATAGATGACCTGGATGGCCAGCAAATGAGAGCATACAGGTCGCAGTGGTGGGTAGTATATGGGGCTTTGGTGACAAAAAGGATGGCACTGTGATAGACTACATCCAAAATGTACGGTGGGATTCAAAATGGTCGGTGATCTGTTTGATAACTTGGCTTTCGAAGATTTTAGTTTGGGTCTAGAGTGTCTCCCCCTTTGAAGAGGGGGATGACAGCGACAGCTTTCCAATCTTTGGGGATCTCAAACGATACGAAATAAAGGCTGAACAGGCTAGTAATAGGGGTTGCAACAATTGCGTCGGATAATTTTAGAAAGAGAGGGTCCAGATTGTCTAGCCCAGCTGCTTTGAAGGGATCCAGATGTTGCAGCTCTTTCAGAACATCAGCTGTCTGGATTTGGGTGAAGGAGAAGCGGGGGGGACTTGGGCAAATTTCAGAGGGGGGTGCAGAGCTGTTGGCCGGGGTAGGGGTAGCCAGGTGGAAAGCATGACCAGCCGTAGAAAAGTGCTTATTGAAACTATTATCATAGATTTATCGGTGGTGACAGTGTTTCCTAGCCTCAGTGCAGTGGGCAGCTGGGAGGAGGTACTCTTATTCTTTACAGTGTCCCAAAACTTTTTGGAATTAGTGCTGCAGGATGCAAATTTCAGTTTGAAAAAGCTAGCCTTTGCTCTCCTAACTGATTGTGTATATTGGTTCCTGACTTCCCTGAAAAGTTGCATATCATAGGGGCTATTCGATGCTAATGCAGTACACCACAGGATGTTTTTGTGTTGGTCGAGGGCAGTCAGGTCTGGAGTAAATCAAGGGCTATATCTGTTCTTAGTTCTACATTTTTTGAATGGGGCATGCTTATTTAAGATGGTGAGGAAAGCACTTTTAAAGAGCAACCAGGCATCCTCTACTGATGGGATGAGGTCAATATCCTTCCAGGATACCCGGGCCAGGTCGATTAGAAAGGCCTGCTCGCATAAGTGTTTTAGGGAGTGTTTGACAATGATGAGTTGTGGTCGTTTGACTGCGGACCCATTATGGACGCAGGCAATGAGGAAGTGATCGCTGAGATCCTGGTTGAAGACAGCAGAGGGCAGGTTGGTCAGGATGATAGCTATGAGGGTGCCCATGGTTACGGATTTAGGGTTGTACCTGGTAGGTTCCTTGATAATTTGTGTGATATTGAGGACACCTAGCCTAGATTGTAGGACGGTCGGGGTGTTAAGCATATCCCAGTTTAGGTCACCTAACAGTACGGACTCTGAAGATAAATGCAGGGCAATCAATTCACATATGGTGTCCAGGGCACAGCTGGGAGCTGAGGGGGGTCTATAACAACCAGCAATGGTGAAAGACGTATTTCTGAAAGTATGGGTTTTTAAAAGTAGAAGCTCGAATTGTTTGGGCATAGACCTGGATAGTATGACATAACTTTGCAGTCTAACCCCGCCCCCTTTGGCAGTTCTATCTTGTCGGAAAATGTTATAGCTGGGGATGGAAATTTCAGAATTTTTGGTGGCCTTCCTTAACCAGGATTCAGACAGGGCTAGGACATCAGGGTTGGCGTAGTGTGCTAAAGCAGTGAAACAAACTGAGGGAGGATGCTTCTGATGTTAACATGCATGAAACCAAGGCTTTTCCGGTTACAGAAGTCAACAAATGAGAGTGCCTGGGGCCTGGGAATAGGTGTGGTGCTGGGGGCTACAGGGCTTGGGATAACCTCTACATCACCAGAGGAACAGAGGAGAAATAGGTTAAGGGTACGGCTAAAGGCTACAAAAACTGGTCGTTTAGTGCATTGGGAACAGAGAATAAAAGGAGCACAGTGAACCTTTGTGAAGACATCAAAACTATTAAATAACACATGGAATCATGTAGTAACTGAAAAAGTGTTAAACAAATCAAAATATATTTTATATTTGAGATTCTTCAAAGTAGCCACCCTTTGCCTTGATGACAGCTTTGCACACTCTTGGCATTCTCTCAACCAGCTCCATGAGGTGGTCACCTGGAATGCATATCACTTAAACGGTGTGCCTTGATAAAAGTTAATTTGTGGAATTTCTTTCCTTCTTAATGCGTTTGAGCCAATCAGTGTTGTGACAAGGTAGGGGTGGTATACAGAAGATAGCCCTATTTGGTAAAAGACCAAGTTCATATTATGGCAAGAACAGCTCAAATAAGCGAAGGTCCATCATTACTTTTAAGAAATTAAGATACTTATTTGTTAACCTTTATTTAACTATGCAAGTCAGTTAAGAACAACTTCTTATTTACAATGACAGCCTATTGGGGAACAGTGGATTAACTGCCTTGTTCAGGGGAAGAACAACAGATTTTTACCTTGTCCGCTCGAGGATTCAATCCAGCAACCTTTCGGTAACTGGCCCAACACTCTAACCACTAGGCTACCTGCCACCCCAGGACAATCAATTTGTAAAATTTCAAGAACTTTTAAAGTTTCTTCAAGTGCAGTCGTAAAAACCATCAAGCACTATGATAAAACTGGCTCACAAGAGGACCGCCACAGGAAAAGAAGACCCAGAGTTACCTCTGCTGCAGAGGATAAGTTCGTTAGTTACCAGCCTCAGAAATTGCAGCCCAAATTAATGCTTCACAGAGTTCAAGTAACAAACACATTTTAACATCAACTGTTCAGAGGAGACTGCGTGAATCAAGGGGTGCTTTGCTGGTGACACTGTCAGTGATTTATTTAGAATTCAAGGCACACTTAACCAGCAAGGCTACCACAGCATTCTGCAGTGATACACCATCTCATCTGGTTTGCGCTTAGTGGTACTATGTGCTGTATCAGATGACCTAGCCTCCACAATCACCAGACCTCAAACCAATTGTGATGGTTTGGGATGAGTTGGACCGCAGAGTGAAGGAAAAGCAGCCAACAAGTGCTCAGCATTGTGGGAACTCCTTCAAGACTGTTGGAAAAGTATTCCAGGTGAAGCTGGTTGAGAGAATGCTAAATGTTCAAAGGCAAAGGGTGGCTATTTTGAAGAATATAAAATATATATATAAAATAAAATGTCTAAAAACATGTTTTCACTTATGGTGTATTATTTGTAGAGAGAAAAGAAAACGATTTAATCCCTTTTAAATTCAGGCTGTACACATCAAAATGTGGCATAAGACAAGGAGTGTGAATACTTTCTGAAGGCACTGTAACTACGCACGATTGGTCTGCGGGGATTTCCTGGTTTACGTACTCATATTTTCTTGATGATGGGTTATAAAAGTTTACCAGAAGTTAGATCTGATGCAGCAGAGAAGAAAAAAACTGTCATAAAAAAGGCAAAATAAAGTTGGTATAAAGTAGCAGCAATTTCACATGGGTCAGCTAACCTAGTCAAGAATCAAATCCATTCCTTTCATAATAATAGGATGTTTTCTGCCCAATGATAGCTCAAAGAATCCACTCTGAATGTATTTAAACTATGCCATTGCCAGCACAGATGCCTGAGCTAGCCTAGCAAAAAAACTAACATTTAAGTGTTTTCAAGGAAAGAAGCCCTGCAAAGCTAGCCCCAGGTTCTCACAAAGTATGTTTCCTGATTAGCACCAGTACAACAGGGGACATACTGTTAGCATGGATAAACCCAAGCCACAGAGGGAATACGTCAGTCTGTAATTTCTATGGCTGGTTTCAGCCGGCAAGGCAGCCTTGATAAATCATGGGATTTGCTGAAAAATCCATCGCCACATCGAACTGACTCTTCCCTGTCTTTCTGGCCATGACAGTTATATCGACGAGAGTGAACAAGATATAAAACATTTCACAAGGGATTTGGAAGCGTCCCCTCCTTTTCCTCACTACAGCGTGTTTACTATGAATTGTAGTTAATCAAGTTTGGGGTTGTCATGAAGGTGACATCATATTTCTACTAAACGTGGCTCGTTAATTTATCAGAGTGGGTAGGGCACCACCGGGGGGCTCGACAGAAGTTTTTGAAATTAACAAGCTCTCCGGCGTCATGAAAAAGGAGAAAGAAAATCCTCCAACATCCTCCAACAAACAGCACCCCTTCTGAAAGAAAGGCCCCATAATCAACCTTTCACATGTAGGGGGATTTTATGGGTCCAATGTAAGCCATGTTAGAAGGAGACAGAGGGGCATGTATTATCCTGCAGACATTTTTGTTTACGATATCCAGATTTTGAGGATCATTTTTGGCTCTTTCTTTCAGCAGAGCCCCTGTATAATGTCTTCAGATCTGAGCTTGATCAAAACCCAAGCACCCATTTCTTGCCACACACACTAAAATGTTTAGTGGTCAGTAATGTAGGGGATTCTACAACTCAATAGCAGTGTCGTGGGTGTGATGTCTGTTCAGTATTGCTGAAGTGTTTACCATATATGGGGTTTCAATCCAAAGCATTCGGAATATTTTGCAACACGATGCCTTTAACTCAAATAGACTTAACAAAATTACATGTGAAGTCCTTTATGCAGCAAAATAACCCTGCAGAAGTACCAATTTAGAAGAGCAAGACCCCCTGTAAAGGACACTCTTTAGCTTTTATAAGAAAGGAAAGGAATTCTGGAATTTAGTTTATCCTTATACCCGAATACATTCACGGACCGACCTACTCAACACTTCACTTAAGCATATTCAAATTCACAAAGGAACTGGCATTCATTGCATTTCTGGAATACTTTCTGGTGGCATATTGTAGATGGAGTGAATAAAGCAGAGGGAGGGGACAGAGGACACAGTGGTACAAGCCCCCAGCGAGGAGGACAAAGAGACAGGCAGAGCTCTGCCTAGAAGCTGGCTCTGTGAATGAGCCAGACAAAGAGCTGAGTGGATCTGTCCATCGATCGGGGAGCGAGAGGGAGAGCCGGTCCTTTGCCCACGCACTGAGGCCCGGCCTTAGAGAGCCACTGGAGCAGGACCATGTGTGGTCCATTACCACACCCAGCACACCCAGCCACTGAATGCGAGAGAGAACCAGGGCCATTGATAAGGGCCGTAAGAGCATGACTGCGTGGGCTTCCTCTCCTTCAGGGGGAGACAATGGCACTGACAGGCGCTGGAGGAGGACAGAGAGAGAAGGCACCGTGTGGAGGTGGCTGGTTCGCAAACAGAACAAGCAAACTCCTACAAAACAACTGTCTCTCTGATGAGAGCACCGCAGGAATTGATGTCTCGCATTTTGTGTAACTTGTTAAGAAAGAACAAACAATGGAACCCTACCAGGTAAACACAACCACATTAAAACGTTTTTATTGTCTACGGATACATCTGAGAACGAAGGGTGTTTATTCAGTCATGTTCCATCTGGAATCATGAAACACCACCTTTATCTCTACTCAGCATAATCTGAACCAAAGTTCAACGATCACACTAAAGGACTCAAGTGACACCATGAATATTACACCTCATCCCTTCCACATTCTTCTGTCCTCATCCTGTCTTCTCCAAATGCTGAGAACATAACAGCACAGCAGGAAACAGATGGAACCATATCCTTCTCACATCAAAGGATGGAAGCGGCCATAACAGACCAGGTCCATGCCTCTCCAAACATACAGATGTATCTGCATTAGCTCTCTTCTCACTGTTTCCAGATCAGCCTGCCAAGACATATAACAGCCTAACAGTGCTCTTTTCAGGAAACCTTTCTTTAAGGAAATAGGGTCTGCCGTGTTCTTCCAGTGCACAGGAAAAGAGGTCAAGGTAACACAAGAAAGAACAGGAGGACACTGACGTCACTCCCCTGCCCTGACCAGTCAGCCAGGTCTTACACAACAGGCTATGTGCCATCTTATCTGCTGCTTAGAGAGGATGAAGGCGGGTAGACCCCCCTCTGACACACGACCCAGGCCTGACACACAACCCCGGCCTGCGGTATGTTGCTGCATGCTGTATCTTAAAGGTTCAGAGAGGATCCTGCAACATACTTTGAAAAGTTGCTTATTACAGCCGGTGACGGATGCCTGAGTGACGACATGACGTTTGAATTCACATGGAGTACGTGTGGAGGGCTGAGTGAGGAAGTGTGAAGGGCATACAGTATTTCCTGGTCCATGCAACATGAGATTGTTCAGGAAAGGTTCAGATAAGGTTAAGGAAGTAACTCAACACTGTACCAGAAGAAGAGAAAAATCTCTCAACTGTAGGCGAGTGCATGTCCCAAGATGTGGCAGTAAATGCAAGATCATTGGAAACAAAATCAAATCAATACAAATCGTGCACATATTTAGCAGATGTTATTGCAGGTGGAGCAAAATGCTTCTGTCCTAGCTCCAACAGTACAGTAATATCTAACAATTTACATAGTAAAATGTTTTAATACTGAATCAAAATCAAGACCCTGCTCTCACTGGACCCTTTAACCAGATGTAAAATCAACAAGTCTAAGAATAGGGGTGGTGAGATGACCATGAGAACATCTGGAAATATCCCCATTAGGATCTGTCCCCCACGACGTAAAGTGTGGCTTGTGTACTGAGCTGGTGAGGTAAACCAGTAAAAGTGCCTGTATTAAAACGGTCCTACTGTGTATACACTTTGATCCCTTGTAAGAGGATAAGTTTAAAAAAGGGCCGTAAAACAGCATAGTTCAACATTATGGGTGGATGACCACCCAGGTATAAAGCATCTGGGGGCGATGTGGAAAAAATTACAACAAACAATACGTCACAGAGTAACATGACCCACATGTTCTCCCATCGTGCAAAGTCAAACACATCCCATGTGAGACAGAGAAGCATCAGGCATCAAAGCAACACAATCTGACCAATTAGGACTGTGTGATAGCCTGTGTGATAAACTGATAAAGGACTGTGTGGTAGCCTGTGTGATAAACTGATAAAGGACTGTGTGATAGCCTGTGTGATAAAATGATAAAGGACTGTGTGATAGCCTGTGTGATAAACTGATAAAGGATTGTGTGATGAATTGATTCGATATTAATGAGGATCATTAAATGCTCATGGTAAATTAAAACAGTAATGTAATTATCAGTATCATATCAATTATCAGTAACCCTAGGTGTAAAATAGTAAATAATGGCTACATCTCAGAAAGTTTTAAACTATCTAGAGGAGTAAAACAAGGTTGTCCACTATCGGCATATCTATTTATTATTGCCATCGAAATGTTAGCTGTTAAAATTAGATCAAACATTAATATTAAGGGATTAGAAATCCAGGGCCTAAAAACTAAGGTGTCATTGTACGCTGATGATTCATGTTTTCTTTTAAAACCACAACTAGAAACTCTCCACGGCCTCTTAGAGGATCTAGATACATTTGCTATCCTCTCTGGATTAAAACCAAATTATGATAAATGTACCATATTACGTATTGGATCACTAAAAAATACACATTTTACATTGCCATGTAGTTTACCAATTAAATGGTCTGACGGTGATGTGGACATACTCGGTATACAAATCCCAAAAGAAAGAAATGATCTCACTCCAATAAATTTTTATAGAAAGTTAGCAAAAATAGATAAGATCTTGCTACCATGGAAAGGAAAATACCTGTCTATTTGTGGGAAAATCACCCTGATTAACTCTTTAATCATATCACAGTTTACCTATTTGCTTATGGTTTTGCCTACACCTAGTGACCTGCTTTTTAAATTATATGAACAAAAAATATTCAATTTTATTTGGAACGGCAAGCCAGATAAAATTAAAAGGGCCTATTTATATAACGAATATGAATTTGGAGGGCAGAAATTATTAAATATTAAAGCATTAGACCTCTCACTAAAGGCATCAGTCATACAAAAGTTATACTTAAATCCAAACTGGTTCTCTAGTAGATTGGTACGAATGTCTCATCCTATGTTCAAGAAGGGCCTTTTTCCCTTTATTCAGATTACACCTGCTCACTTTCGGTTGCTTGAAAAGGAAATAATTTCCAAAATATCTTTATTTTTTAAACAAGCCTTAGAAAGTTGGTTGCAATTTCAGTTTAATCCACCTGAAAGGACGGAAGAAATAGTACAACAAATCTTGTGGTTAAATTCAAATATAGTAATTGATAAAAAAAACTGTATTTATCGAAGAAATGTTTAAAAAAGGTATAATTTTTGTGAATGATATCATGAATAGGACTGGTGGAGTAATGTCACACATGCAGCTAACACAGACATATGGAAATGTCTGCTCTACCCAAAATTACAACCAATTAATTGCGGCATTACCACAAAAATGGAAGAGGCAGGTGGAAGGGGATAAAAGTAAGGAACTTGTATGTCGGCCTTATATTAAAGAACATAAATGGTTAAAGAAAAGTGTGATAAATAAAAACATATACCAATTTCATTTAAGGACCAAAAAACTTACAGCTGTGCCATATAAATTGCAAAATAGTTGGGAAGAGATTTTCGATGTACCCATTCCATGGCACATGGTTTATGAATTGATACGCAAAACAACGCCGGATTCAAAACTTAGAATTTTTCAATTTAAATTATTGTACAAAATTCTTGCAACTAATAGAATGTTATATATATGGGGGATACAATCTTCCCAGCTCTGTAGATTCTGCTGTGAGGAGGCAGAGTCATTAGACCATTTATTTTGGTATTGTCCGCATGTAGCTCGTTTTTGGTCACAGGTCCAGGAATGGTTGAAGAATTGCAACATTTGCGTAGAACTAACGCTACAGATAGCAATACTGGGGGATTTGAAAAGCCATAGTTAATCAATCAATAATATAATAATTATTTTAGCAAACATGTTTATTTTTACTTTACAATCCGTGGAAGCTATGAGAATAGGAAGATTCAAATCTTTTGTGAAGCATCACAGCACAGTTGAAAAATATATGGAAAATAAAAATCCGAAATGGATGATGTTGGAAGATAGATGGGAAAGGTTGAGTGGAGCTGAAGGGTGGGACTAATAACAAGATAAACAATGTAGGGCATACGGGATCTGTGAAATGTGTATAGGTGCGGAGCTATTGTGAAATAGCACAGTTACAAGTGGAAATCAAACTGGATGGACAACAGAAATAGAGGAAGGACTAAGAACAAACAAGAGAGAACTATTATAAAGTAGACTGTGTCTGTAAAATGTGTATAAGATGTATAAATTGAAGGTAAAAACAGAAATGTTTATCAGTTTACTCCAATTGGGGGATCGGTGGTAGGGTTTGCGTGGAATAATAATAAAGGTATAAAAAAAAAAAATTTAAAAAAAACTTTTTTTTTATCAGTATCATGAATTATGAACATGCTCTGAAACTACCCTCTGTGAAACATAGCTACATCTCTTGTCTCGTTCTTCCTCTCATAAAACGTATGAGCCTGGGAAATGCCTTATCAAAACGTAAAAGACAAAAGACTTTGAACAAGACAACTGGAGCCAGCCACGATGGAACACAGCCCTATTCCATTTGTGTGTCCTAAGAAAACACAGGATGATTAATACAGCCTTATTAAACCTCTCCACCTCATCCCAGAACTTGTTCTCAACTAGCCTACCTGGTTAAATAAAGGTGAAATAAAAAAAATAAAAAAATGATCATTTACAGAATAGCTAGTAAAGTTTTTCAATGGAATCTATCTATAGGGGGAGCCTGGGCAACTGAAATGTCTGACTTCTTTCAACAGTCTGACTGTGAACATCTGAACAAAAACCGAATTAAGGGAGACATAGATATGATTCAAAAACAACTGTTGATGCAATATGAAAAAAATGGGTGGAGGAGATTAATCATAAACCCAAATTGAGAACCTTCTGTTTGATTAAGGGTGAATTTGTGTGTGAGAGATATATTATGCATATTGTGGTGAAATGGAAGAGGAAAGCCTATGTAACTATTGTGACCTCGAAGAAATAAAGAATGAAACTCATGTTATCCTCTATTGCCCTTTCTACCATGATATACACTTGCTATAATTCCAGAAAGCCCACCAGATATACCCTGGCATTATGTGGCTGAGTGATGAGGAGAAATTGAAATGTTTTTTTGTCCATTGTGTATTTCCATTTGCAGAATATTTAGAAAAAGCCTGGAAAAAAAGAAAAAGCGCTACCTATAATTAAATTGTAAAAAAATATTTAGTTTACATGTGGTTAACGGCATGTGTGTATATAGATTGTGTATAGGCTTATCTCCCATATGAATCTTCTCTTTGTGCCAGACAGGGTTCAAGGGACTTCTGTATTTATTCATCAGTATATGTCATGTACAGTATGTATGGAAAAATGTGTATTTACAGTTGAAGTCGGAAGTTTACATACACCTTAGCCAAATACATTTAAACTCAGTTTCACATTTCCTGACATTTAATATTAGAAAAAATTCCATGTCATAGGTCAGTTGGGATAACGACTTTATTTTAAGAATGTGAAATGTCAGAATAATAGTAGAAAGAATGATTTATTTCAGCTTTTATTTATTTCATCACATTCCCAGTGGGTCAGAAGTTTACATACACTCAATTAGTATTTGGTAGCATTGCTTATAACATTTTTAACTTGGGTCAAACGTTTCGGGTAGCCTTGCACAAGATTCCCACAATAAGTTGGGTGAATTTTGGCCCATTCCTCCTGACAGAGCTGGTTTAACTGAGTCAGGTTTGTAGGCCTCCTTGCTCGCACATGCTTTTTCAGTTCTGCCCACAAATGTTCTATAGGATTGAGGTCGGGGCTTTGTGATGGCCACTCCAATACCTTGACGTTGTTGTCCTTAAGCCATGTTGCCACAACTTTGGAAGCATGCTTGGGGTCATTGTCCATTTGGAAGACCCATTTGCGACCAAGCTTTAAAATCCTGACTGATGTCTTGAGATGTTGCTTCAATATATCCACATCATTTTCCTGCCTCGTGATGCCATCTATTTTGTGAAGTGCACCAGTGCCTCCTGCAGCAAAGCACCCCCACAACATGATGCTGCCACCCCCATGCTTCGCGGTTGGGATGGTGGTGTTCTTCGGCTTGCAAGCGTCCCCTTTTTCCTCAAAACATAATGATGGTCATTTTGGCCAAACAGTTCTATTTTTGTTTCATCAGACCAGAGGACATTTCTCCAAAAAGTACAATCTTTGTCCCCATGTGCAGTTGCAAACCGTAGTCTGGCTTTTTTATGGCAGTTTTGGAGCAGTGGCATCTTCCTTGCTGAGCAGCCTGTCAGGTTATGTCGATATAGGACTCGTTTTACTGTGGATATAAATACTTCTGTACCTGTTTCCTCCAGCATCGTCACAAGGTCCTTTGTTGTTGTTCTGGGATTGATTTGCACTTTTCGCACCAAAGTACGTACATCTCTAGGCGTCTCCTTCCTGAGCGGTATGATGGCTACGTGGTCCTATGGTGTTTATACTTGCGTACTGATGTTTGTACAGATGAACGTGGTACGTTCAGGCGATTGGAAATTGCTCCCAAGGATGAACCAGACTTGTGGAGGTCTTGGCTGATTTATTTTGATTTTCCCCTGATGTCAAGCAAAGAGGCACTGAGTTTGAAGGTAGGCCTTGAAATACATCCACAGGTACACCTCCAATTGACACAAATTATGTCAATTAGCCTATCAGAAGCTTCTAAAGCCATGACATCATTTTCTGGAATTGTCCAAGCTGTTTAAAGGCACAGTCAACTTAGTGTATGTAGACTTCTGACCCACTGGAATTGTGATACAGTGAATTATAAGTGAAATAATCTGTCTGTAAACAATTGTTAGAAAAATTACTTGTGTCATGCACACAGTAGATGTCCTATTTTTTTATTTTTTTTATTTAACCTTTATTTAACCAGGTAGGCTAGTTGAAAACAAGTTCTATTTTGCAACTGCGACCTGGCCAAGATAAAGCAAAGCAGTTCGACACATACAACAACAATCCTAACCGACTTGCCAAAACTATAGTTTGTTAACAAGAAATTTGTGGAGTGGTTGAAAAACGAATTTTAATGACACCAACCTAAGTGTATGTAAGCTTACAACTTTAACTGTATAGTATAGTTAAAGTATAGCTTCCGTAACAGTATAGCTTCCGTCCCTCTCCTCGCCGCTACCTGGGGTCAAACTAGGGACCCTCTGCACACATCTACAACTGCCTCCCACGAAGCATCGTTACCCATCGCTCCCCTTGCTCTGCAAGGGGAACAACTACTTCAAGGTCTCTGAGCGAGTGACGTCATCGATTGAAATGCTACTAGCGCGCACCCCGCTAACTATTTCACATCGGTTATACTCACCCCCCTTTTGACCTCCTCCTTTTCCGCAGCAACCAGTGATCCGGGTCAACAGCATCAATGTAACAGTATAGCTTCTGTCCCGCTAACTAGCTAGCCATTTCACATCGGTTACATATGTATGTATGTATATTATTTTACTGCTCCAGGGATGTAATTTACTTTTATGTATTGATTTTTTACCTTACTTTGTTTTCACTCTTTATGCAATGCGCAATGCAGAGAACACCGGAAGAAGAATTATCATTTAATTAACATAGTGAATTATTGTAATGTTTGTTTATGTGTCAATTAATCCCATAAGGGATGGGTTGCAAATTGGCGATTTGACACGAAAATACAACTTAATTTATTCATTCATTCATACAGAGATAGATAAGAATGACAACAATAATGTAAACAAAGTGGAGATCAAAGTTGTTTTAGTTTGGCTGGTCCATTTTATGATAGAGACATGAGAACATCTGTTTAGGAATTTGTCCAATTAGTGAACTGCAATATCAGGTATGTGAAAAGATATTTGTCTGTGCACCCTATTCATAAAAAAAGAAGTACATTGATAGAGAGCAATACTGCATGCAACACCATGAGTAATATTTCAAGTGCAACCTGTATACTACTAAATCATTTAAATGAAATCAAATGCATTGTCACACCCTGGCCTTAGTTATCTTTGTTTTCTTTATTATTTTAGTTAGGTCAGGGTGTGACATGGGGGATGTATGTGTTTTGTATTGTCTACGTTTTTTTGTATGTTTATGGGGCAGTGTTCAGTGTAGGTGTTTGTATGTCTATGGTTGCCTATATTGGTTCTCAATTAGAGACAGCTGTCTATCGTTGTCTCTGATTGGGAACCATATTTAGGCAGCCATAGTCATTAGGTAGTTTGTGAGTGATTGTCTATGTCTTTACGTTAGTTGCTTGTGTCTGCACTTTTGTTTTATAGCTTCACGGTCGTTTGTTGTTTTTGTATAGTTTGTCAGTGTTCGTTTCGTGTCCGTCTTCGTTAATAAAAGAAGATGTATTGTTATCACGCTGCGCCTTGGTCCTCCTCTCTTCCACAATACGACGATCATGACATGCATGCACGTTTCAACTCTTGTTGTACTCTCTAATCACTTATGGGAAAATAATTTGTTATTGCAGATGACTCTATTGAACATCACTCCTCCTTTAAAGTACATCTACTAAAGAATACAAAACGTTAAGTATGTAAACAATATCATGTTTTTCCTTTGTTCTACTAAAGTTACCACAGAGGCAGTTTTTCATGATGCATGCATATTCATGATGCATGCATTTTCAGATTAGGAATTCATCTGTTGCATGTGTTAAAAATGCTTTGAATAAGTATATTCATGGAAGTAGATGAATTATATCTGGATTTGTATCCCTTTGTTGCTGTGAAGAGGGGAATTCTGGGTCAAGCAGGCTGGGGGATATTTTCCAGTGCAGCGCAAGACGTGCTGAAATTCTTTGACAACACAAGCGAACAAACCATCACCGGCTTCTCCTTCTCCTTCTCCCCCGCGGCCGTCCCCCCTCCCCCAAGCCATTCCTCCTCAGACAGACCAGGGACAAACGATGGCACAGTGACCTAAAAACCACACCCCCACGAAGGAATTATTCACCAACCTTCAAGTCCGATTTCTATTAAAAGTCAGCTGCAGCCAGAAGCGATCCTGTGGAGTAATATTGTAGTGCAGAGGAATGCCCTGAGCAGCCATCATCAACTAATGAGCTATACTTCTGAAACAAAGACATGGGCTCGCCAGACAGGCCTGCTTTGTTTCATCACTCTGGTTAGCCGCCCCAGCACTGACCAAGAATCCCCAACCCAGACGTGTAAGAGAAAATGGAAGCCATGGGGGCCAGAAGGAAAAAGAAACACAGCTTGATCTAATTCATCATAATCTTTTCTGAACTATGTCCATGACAGCTCTATTTTCACATTTCTTCCCCGGATATTGTTGAAGATTGGTGCTTTTATGTGGAGTCGCCACTTGGCAGCCGGCAGAGGCTTAAGCAACCAGCTTTCCAAAAGTCTAGGCTGCCAAAGAAACAACTGCCCAGGCACTTGTTCTCTGATTATTCACCTTCTGAAAAGTTTACAAAGGATTAGTGCAACATTTATAAGTCATTTGTTCCAAAATACTACAAAACCATTCATTTCTTCTGACAATGAGACTGCATAAGTATGAATTATCAATATAAAAAAGAGTTACCGCACTGGGCACACGCTGGTTGACTCAACGTTGTTTCCATATCATTTCAATGCATTTTGAATTGACGTCTGTGCCCAGTGGGATGTTTCAGATGAAGCATGTATCAATCCACATTTGTTCCTTTGAAACTGACATTAAAGTGTATAGCAAATAAGACTTCAGTAATGTTTTGTCTTGTGTGACTCATTAGGTTTCTGTTCTGTAGAGGACAGCTGGGGAGCACAGTGCACATTGTAAGTCTGTGAGAAAGTGTCAAACTTTTATTCTGTAATCAAATGAAAACTGCCAGTAACTAAAGATGAAAGTTGGTTTATTTTATTCTCTAGGACTGCACCCCCACAGTTTGTACATTAAATAATAGACGTCGGATGGGGCTGCAGACTAGATGTATTCGGCGTGACTCATTCTAATGTCAGTGACAACTACAAGTAACACAGCACTCCTTTTCTTATGGACAGCGTTCAGATTCGGATTGAGATTCAGAATGTTTAATAGTCACATATACCGGGTTGCAGGTGTGATTGCAGGGTACAGTGAAAATATTAGGCTTCAAGCTCCAACATGCAGTACTAGCGAAATAAAATAATTCAATTGGAAATAAAAAAACAATAGAAATAGCACTTTATACACCATAACAACTGAGGCAGTGATGAATAAATACATGTCCATTGGGGTGGAGGCAGAGTAAAGACTGTTGAGAGGGTGGGGTGGAGGATGTCCATTGGGGTGGAGGCAGAGTAAAGACTGTTGAGGGGGTGGGGTGGAGGAGGTCCATTGGGGTGGAGGCAGAGTAAAGACTGTTGAGGGGGTGGGGTTGAGGATGTCCATGGGGGTGGAGGCAGAGTAAAGACTGTTGAGAGGGTGGGGTGGAGGATGTCCATTGGGGTGGAGGCAGAGTAAAGACTGTTGAGGGGGTGGGGTGGAGGAGGTCCATTGGGGTGGAGGCAGAGTAAAGACTGTTGAGGGGGTGGGGTTGAGGATGTCCATGGGGGTGGAGGCAGAGTAAAGACTGTTGAGAGGGTGGGGTGGAGGATGTCCATTGGGGTGGAGGCAGAGTAAAGACTGTTGAGGGGGTGGGGTGGAGGATGTCCATTGGGGTGGAGGCAGAGGAAAGACTGTTGAGAGGGTGGGGTGGAGGATGTCCATTGGGGTGGAGGCAGAGGAAAGACTGTTGAGAGGGTGGGGTGGAGGATGTCCATTGGGGTGGAGGCAGAGTAAAGACTGTTGAGGGGGTGGGGTGGAGGATGTCCATTGGGGTGGAGGCAGAGTAAAGACTGTTGAGGGGGTGGGGTGGAGGATGTCCATTGGGGTGGAGGCAGAGTAAAGACTGTTGAGAGGGTGGGGTGGAGGATGTCCATTAGGGTGGAGGCAGAGTAAAGACTGTTGAGGGGGTGGGGTGGAGAATGTCCATTGGGGTGGAGGCAGAGTAAAGACTGTTGAGAGGGTGGGGTGGAGGATGTCCATGGGGGTGGAGGCAGAGTAAAGACTGTTGAGAGGGTGGGGTGGAGGATGTCCATTGGGGTGGAGGCAGAGTAAAGACTGTTGAGAGGGTGGGGTGGAGGATGTCCATGGGGGTGGAGGCAGAGTAAAGACTGTTGAGAGGGTGGGGTGGAGGATGTCCATGGGGGTGGAGGCAGAATAAAGACTGTTGAGGGGGTGGGGTGGAGGATGTCCATTGGGGTGGAGGCAGAGTAAAGATTGTTGAGGGGGTGGGGTGGAGGATGTCCATTGGGGTGGAGGCAGAGTAAAGACTGTTGAGGGGGTGGAGTGGAGGATGTCCATGGGGGTGGAGGCAGAGTAAAGACTGTTGAGAGGGTGGGGTGGAGGATGTCCATGGGGGGAGTAGCATGGGAGAGGGGGGAGTAGCATGGGAGAGGGGGGAGTAGCATGGGAGAGGGGGGAGTAGCATGGGAGAGAGGGGAGTAGCATGGGAGAGGGGGGAGTAGCATGGGAGAGGGGGAGTAGCATGGGAGAGGGGGGAGTAGCATGGGATAGGGGGGAGTGGCATGGGAGAGGGGGAGTGGCATGGGAGAGGGGGGAGTAGCATGGGAGAGGGGGAGTAGCATGGGAGAGGGGGGAGTAGCATGGGAGAGGGGGGAGTAGCATGGGAGAGGGGGGAGTGGCATGGGAGAGGGGGGAGTGGCATGGGAGAGGGGGGAGTAGGTGGCTAAACCACAGTGACAAGTGAAGCAGAGATGAAAGTGAAAAGAACACAGGAGTGCTCCTGTTACGCATTGTGTTACGTTCCCCAGCAAGAAAACCAAAAATGTTGCTCAAACAGAAGGGAAAACTAACAAAGAGTCACTAACAACAACCAAAACGAAACAGGTGGGGTTTTAGGAGGGGTTCTGAAAGACACTCATGGGTGTCCACTAGAGTTGCATAGCAACAACAACTGGGACCTAAAAGACACCCACAATGAGTGCCCACTAAATTTACCCACTAAGAGGCAAACTAAAGAAAAACCCACAACAAACTTAAAGATAGGAAGCAAACCAAAAAGGTGGCGCAAAACTCAACCAGGAAAATCGGATAAAGGATTGCTTGTCTAGAAATCAAAATAGGGCGAGCCAGGTGAAACACCTTCCCACTAGCGAGATGTCAACCAGCACCGGTGAAACACATACTGACTAACGAGGTGACACCATTCGGTGCAGCCTACATATTAACGAGCAATAGGTGCTGAAGTTCAACCTTGGAATATAAATGGAAAAACCATAGCCTGTAACAATTGGCATAGCTAAAGTAACAGTACTCTCCTCATTTGAAAAAATGGCAAAGTATTACAGAGAATTCGGATCTTGTAAAAAATGTAAATGGAAGAGTATGTATTTAAATTCCGAGTCAAATATGAAGTTGCATTTAATTTAAACAAATAAACTTGACTCAGCCCTCAGCATATGTAAAACACAAACATAGGTGTGGGGGCAACGTTTTAAGATGAAAGGCCCAGTGCATAAAAAAATAAGATTTTCCTGTGTTTTATATATACAGTTTGACACTATGAGGTTGGAAAAATATTGTGAAATTGTGAAAATTATGATAATGCCCTTTTAGTGTATGAGCTGTTTGAAAAGAACGCCTGAAATGTTAGCCTGTTTTGGTGATGGGATGGAGTTTTGGCCTTGCTCTTTGCTAAGAAGCTATTTTTGTTTATTTTTGATAATTTTAATTGAAAAGGGTAAGGTACTTAATTGTAACCCAGAAATGATTTGATACTGAGATAAAATCCGCTGCAGTGGACCTTTAAGAAAAAAGTCTGCCTGTGGCTCACCATACAAGCCATATAGAACGTTTGGGGGGACAACGCATGCAGGCCTATGTATGAGGGGTTTTCTATATTTCTATATTTATGTTGGGTTTTCAAGAGTGAAAATAACAGAAGGGGAATTAATATATGAAGCATGAAAACTGTTGCTAAATTGGCTGGGCAGAAGGAGTGTCTGGATAAAGGCCTTTCTATATACAGATACAGTTTCACAAAAGATGTTAGACTCCTTGCTGTGAACCAGCAAAATGCTGGACAGGCAACTACTGGAAACAATAACCTGTTTTATGGCCGTTTTCATTCCAGCTGTGCTGTAACATGGAGCCGCCTTTATATTGGGATTCCAATACAGCTCACTCACCGTGGAATGCAGCATGTGTAGGAAACGTCAGCAGCCTCATGTTAGGAGTTATTACAATATTACTACATGGCATAGTAAAACAAAGTATTTCAATTCAGGATGATTACTTATTCACTTTAAGATCTTGCATTCTCTTTAGGCATTGGACATACAGTATATTGTGATTCCAACATTCATTATGGATCACCATTTGCTGCATAGAAGACGACTGTGGAATATGAGAGTATTGCCTTAATATAAATATTACACATGCAAACATCCTTCCTCACATGCCTTTCCAGAGCAAAGGGACCACCGGTTAGGAGCGATGCTCATTAAGAAGCCAGAGACTGGGAGGTCTGGAGGTCAGTAGGGAAGTGAAACAGTCGGACTCATCCTAGAGGAATCTAGTAGTAAAACTCTCTATGGGATATTACTGATACGAGCTCGTAAAAACTGGGCTCAGTGAGTGACTAAGCGTAAACTGCTTTTGGAGGAACATGGAGGCAATCATCATCAATTCACAGGAATTTATCACTCTTGGTCCCTGGACTGGGATTTGGTTTTTGTTTGGTTGGCTGGCTGGTGGCTTCGGCATGTCAGTTGAGGCTTCCAGGGTTGATAGATAATCTTTCTGTTTGCGGTGTAAAACGATAATTTTCTCATCATGTGGACAGGGGCGATTTGTAAACATTCCTTGAACCCAAGACCTTTGGAAACAATCAGGCATCAGGGTTTATTGGTTAACAGTGATGAAATTACAGCTGCTTAGACTTGAACTCACTCCTGGTTTCATCTGTAAGCACACAGCAAGCCACCCTCTGAAGGGGGAGAGGAGCTGAGTTCAGGGCTCGTATTGACAAAAGAGTTCTGATATAAGATACTTTTTTTCTTTGATATCATAATGAATAAGGTTATATGGACAGGGAGGACCTGATCCTAGACTCTGAGATGCTTTTTGAACAAAGGCCCAGAGTATCAGTAAATCAAAAGTTCAGTAAGCGTCTCTCTTCACTGATCATACAGAGTGGTTCAGATTACTGGGGAGAAAGCCTCGAGAGCTGATCACATCATCGTCTAAATCCCCTTGTCTCCCTCAATGACTCACAATGCTTCTCATTAGCCCGAAGAGAGGTGATATTTTCAGACACTGAGCTTCTGCTGTTGTGCTATGCTTTCCTGATCTCCTTTGGAGCCAAAAACGACATCTATTCCAGCTCATGCAGGGTATGACACCTACTGCTTCCCTTGACACATGTTGAAAGGTGTTTAGAATCCTTAGAGAATGGGCTGCAGTGTTTCTCTAACATGGAAGGTTTTCCAAGGGTGATGATCATCTACTATGGACTAGAACAGTATAGCACTGAAGGCCCTAAGGCAGACAAAACAACATTAGCTATTAAAGTTGATTAAATTAGTAGATATTCACTGTGTCAACTAAACTTTCACCAGGAAACTATAAATGATATAGCCTCAAACACAAAATGTTGATAGACCGTACCGTTAACGAGTTGAGACTTGAGTCTAATAGGTTTATGCCAAGAAATGATATGCTATCTTCTATTTGCATGCATAGAGCTCTTTTATTTCACAGGACCCAACCTGCAGATTAAATTGAACTAAAACCGATATTCATAATGTGGTTTAAATCCAAAATCTCTGACATCAGAAAAGCAGACACAGCATAGTGCCAAACAAATAAATAAACTCAAAGCCTGATTGAATTGACTACAAGTCTTATCTGAAATTGTATATAGGATTTGAGATGCACAGAGCACATACTGTCTACAGGCCTCCTGGGCCATATACAGCGTTCCTCACTGAGTTCCCTGAATTCCTATCGGATCTTGTAGTCATGCAGATAATATTACATTTTTGGGGGACTTCAATATTCACATGGAGAAGTCCATAGACCCACTCCAAAAGGCTTTCGAAGCCATCATCGACTCAGTGGGTTTTGTCCAACATGTCTTGGAACCTACACATTGCCACAATCATACCCTGGATCTAGTTTTGTCCAGTAGAATAGATATTGTGGATCTAAATGCTTCTGCTCATAATCATGGACTATCAGACCACCATCTTATTATGTTTGCAATCGTGAAAAAATTATTTGCTTAGACCCCAAACAAGGATTATCAAAATCCGCGTTATAAATTATTCGACAACCCAAAGATGCCCTTCCAGACTCTCTCCTACCCAAGGACGTTGGAGTACAAAATCTTAATCTTGCGTACTAACCTAGATGCTAAAAACAAAAACGATTTGTCACAAGAAAGTAGCTCCTTGGTATACAGGAACCTTCCAGTAAGCGTCCAGAAAATTGGAACGGAAATGGCGCTCCACCAAATTGGAAGTCTTCCGACTAGCTAGGCAAGACAGTACAGTGCAATATCGAAAATCTCACACTGCTGCTCGATCAGCCTACTGTTTCAACCTGATTGAGGAGAATAAAAACAATACTGTCGCAAAGCACTAAAAAGCAGCATATCCCACTGAGGATGGCCTTCACTTCTTTAACGATCATTAAAATACAAATGACGGACTCTGCACATTTCTCCAAAACTTAGTTCACAAGAATAGTAATGGCCTCTAAACCTTCCAGCTGTCTACTGGACCCTATTCCAACTAAACTACGGAAAGAGCTACTTCCTGTGCTCACTAAAAGTGGCAGTAATAAAGCCTATCCAGAAAAAGCCAAACCTTGACCCAGATTTGTTTTTTAACTAATCGGCCTAAATCGAATTTCCCATACCTCTCGATTTATTTTTAAAAAGCTGTTGCTTAGCAACTCACTTCCTTCCTGAAGCCAAATAATGTATACAAAACACTCCAGTCTGGTTTTAGACCCCATCATGGTACTGAGACCGCACTCAGTGGTAAATTACCTTTTAATGGCGACAGACCAAGGCTCTGCGTCTGTCCTCGTGCTCCTAGACGTTAGTACCGCTTTCGATCACCAGATTATTTTGGCCAGATTGGAAACCGTATTTGATGTACAAAGAAAAGTTATTGTGTGGTTTAGATCTTATTTGTCGGAAAGCTATCAGTTGGTCCCTATGGATGGTTTATCCTCTGACAAATCAATGGTTAAGTTTCGGTGTACTAGCACCACTATTGTTTTCACTATATACAGTGCCTTCACACCCCTTTACTTTTTGTTGTGTTACAGCCTGAATTTAATATTGATTCAATTCAGTTTTTTTGTCACTGGCCTAGACAGAATACCTCATAATGTCAAAGTGGAGTGATGTTTTTAGAAATGTTAACAAATGTATAAAAAATGTATTCAACCCCTTTGTTATGGCAAGCCTAAATAAGTTCAGGAGTAAAAATTTGCTTAACATGATTTTTGAATGACTGCCTCATCTCTATACCCCACACATAAAATTATCTGTAACGTCCCTCAGTCGAGAAGTGAATTTCAAACACAGACTCAACCACAAAGCCCAGGGAGGTTTTCCATTGCCTCGCAAAGAAGGGCACCTATAGGTAGATGGGTAAAAAACAACTGACATTTAATATCCCTTTTGGCATGGTGAAGGCATAAATTACTTTTTGGATGGTGTATCAATACACCCAGTCACTACAAAGAAACAGGCATCCTTCCTAACTCAGTTGCCTTGAGAGGAAGGAAACCGCTCAGGGATTTCACCATGAGGCCAATGGTGACTTTAAAACAGACACACGTCTAATGGCTGTGATTGAAGAAAACTGAGGATGGAACACACATCCTTTTCCACATTTTGTTGTGCTACAGTCTGAATGGATCAACAACATTGTACTTACTCCACAATACTAACCCAATTGACAGAGTGAAAAGAAGGTAGCCTGTAAAGAATAAAAATATTCCAAAACATGCATCCTGTTTAATACTGTAAATACTGCAAAAAATGTGACGAAACAATAAAAAAAAATCCCGAATACAAAGTGTTATGTTTGGGGCAAATCCAACACAACACATCACATTTTCAAGCATAGTGGTGGCTGCATTTTGTCATGGGTACGCTTGTAATCATTAAGGACGGGAGATTTTCAGGATAAAAAAGAAACAGAATGGAGCTAAGCACAGGAAAAATCCTAAAGGAAAACCTGGTTCAGTCTGCTTTCCACCACACAATGGGAGATGAATTCACCTTTCAGCAGGACAATAACCTAAAACCATATCAAATCTACACTGGAGTTGCTTACCAAGAACACAGTGAATGTTCCTGAGTGTGTCACGCCCTGGTCCGTTTCACCTGTCCTTGTGCTTGTCTCCAAGTGGTAAGAGTGGTAGGAGTAAGTGGTAAGAGTAGGCAACAACACGTCTGCCACGCTGATCCTTAACACTGGGGCCCCTCAGGGGTGTGTACTTAGTCCCCTCCTGTATTCCCTGTTCACCCATGACTGAGTGGCTTAACACGACTCCAACACCATCATCATCAGTTTGCTGACGACACAACAGTGGTAGGTCTGTTCACCGACAACGATGAGACGGCCTATTGGGAGTAGGTCAGAGAACTGGCAGTGTGGTGCAAGGAAAACAACCTCTCCCTCAATGTGAGCAAGACAAACGAGCTGATCGTGGACTACAGGAAAAGGCGGTCCGAACAGGCCCCTATTAACATCAACAGGGCTGAAGTGGAGCGGGTCAAGAGTTTCAAGTTCCTTGGTGTCCACATCACCAATGAACTAACATGGTCCAAACACACCAAGACAGTCATGAAGAGGGCACGACAAAACCTTTTCCCCCTCAGGAGACTGAAAAGATTTGGCATGGGTCCCCAGTTCCTCAAAAGGTTCTACAGCTGCACCATCGAGAGCTTCCTGACCGGTTGCATCACCGCCTGGTATGGCAACTGCTCGGCGTCTGACCGTAAGACGCTACAGAGGGTAGTGTGTATGGCCCAGTACATCACTGGGGCCAAGCTTCCTGCCATCCAGGACTTATATAATAGGCGGTGTCAGAGGAAAGCCCATAGAATTGTCAGAGACTCCAGTCACCCAAGTTATAGACGGTTTTCTCTGCTACCGCACGGCAAGCGGTACCGGAGCACCAAGTCTAGGACCAAAAGGCTCCTCAACAGCTTCTACCCCCAAGCCATAAGACTGCTGAACAATTAATAAAATCGTCACCGGACAATTTACTGCTGTTTATTATCTATGCATAGTCACTTCACTCCCACCTACATGTACAAATTACCTCGACTAACCTGTTATCCCGCACACTGACTCGGTACCGGTGCCCCCTGTATATGGCTTCGTTATTGTTACTCTTATTGTTTTACTTTTTATTATTACTTTTTATTTTAGTCTATTTGGTAAATGTTTTCTTAAATCTTCTTGAACTGCACTGAAGGGCTTGTAAGTAAGCATTTCACGGTAAAGTCTACACTTGTTGTATTCGGCGCATGTGACAATAAAGTCTGATTTGATTTGATCACCACAGATTATTATTTGACCCTGCTGGTGAACATTTCAACATCTTGAAGAACGATCTGGCCTTAATATCCATGAACTCATTAAATCTCCACCCGGCACAGCCAGCAGAGGACTGGCCACCCCTCAGAGCCTGGTTCCTCTAGGTTTCTTCTTAGGTTCCAGCTTTTCTAGGGAGTTGTTCCTAGCCACCGTGATTCTACATCTGCATTGCTTGCTCTCTGGGGTTTTAGGCTTCGTTTCTGTATAAGCATTTTGTGCTTTAGAAATACTTATGATTGAAATTTGATTGATCACATTGCCTGTATTTAAACATATTTTCTAAAGCATAATGGTATTCAGGTAACATCCTTTTTATGTGGTATGTAATGGCACTTTCTAAAAATACATATCTAATATGTCTTATATTATAGACATATTAGATGTGTATTTTTAGAAAGTGCCATTACATACCACATAAAAAGGATGTTACCTGAATACCATTATGCTTTAGAAAATATGTTTAAATATAGGCAATGTGTATGAATTATCTCTTCCACTATGCTGAGCAAAGGTGCTCTGCAAATCCTACTACACCATCAATTCCATCAGGCTTAGAGTGCTGTGTGTGTGTGTGTGTGTGTGTGTGTGTGTGTGTGTGTGTGTGTGTGTGTGTGTGTGTGTGTGTGTGTGTGTGTGTGTGTGTGTGTGTGTGTGTGTGTGTGTGTGTGTGTGTGTGTGTGTGTGTGTGTGTGTGTTTGCGTGTGTGTGGCCTTCAATGCACTAATGTACTTAATTAGGAGCAAACAGTATGCTTAATAAATGAGGAATGCTGAGACTGAGAGAGAGAGAGAGAGAGAGAGAGAGAGAGAGAGAGAGAGAGAGAGAGAGAGAGAGAGAGAGAGAGAGAGAGAGAGAGAGAGAGAGAGAGAGAGAGAGAGAGAGAGAGAGAGAGAGAGAGAGAGAGAGAGAGAGAGAGAGAGAGAGAGAGAGAGAGAGAGCAAAAGCGACAGAGATAGTAGATAGAAAGCCCCCATTAAAGCATTGAGTTGAATTATACTCATGGTTGGGTTTAACCTGCCAGTAAGAGATCTTCTCCCTGATAACAGAGTTCAGAAGAGGTCACTAATTTTCATTGTGAGGCTTAGGCCTCATTGTCTGGGATAAGTCAGTGAAGGAACAGATTAATTCAAACTTTCTAGCATGTCACATACAGTACTGTACAGTCTTAGTTGTAATTCAAATGATATTCCAACCTAGTCTGATAATTAGACACGTTTCAAATTAACTCTATGTGCAGAAAGAATTATGGAAAAATTACCGCAATGCCCCAGTATTTCTTAATGGTGTTTAGCTATTTAAAGTTAGTGGAACATCATCCACTGACATAAGAACCCCATTCATCTGGCCAGAGTGGCATACTATAATGAACGACTTCAGAGAAGAGCAGGAAAGAAGAGCATTTACTTGCTTATTTTTGCCACCCCCAGACAATCAATTAGACTATAATTGTCCTTTTATCTTGATCTTTCTGGTCTAATAAATGATAGCAGCTCCAAAATACCTCCTGTCCTGGCAGTCTGATATAGGCTACACATCACAATCATTGTGTAGTAATGAGCAGAGCAGTGGTTTGATAAGCTTTGGTGATACTCTGGTGATACCTCTGGATTGATAGTATCAATCATTCCTCAATCACTACCCATCTCCCAGTGGAAGGTCTATAACCACATTCCATGGATAATGACACAGTGTGTTATTATGAGCATAGCCTCCCATTCTTCCCCCTCTCTTAGTTTTAAATTAACTACATGGGAATCAGAATTGTATACTACATCTTCCAGATATGGAAATGTTACTACTTTCAAAGTAACAACACATTTTTGGAGAGTGAGTCAGATGTAGGACAGGAGAAACTGTGGTTAGTTATATTTAGTTGCTGTAGTGTTGGCAACCAGGCTCTCTCCACAGATCCCTACTGTCCCACTTCTGAGGTCATATTGTTTTTGTTACCTTTATTTAACTAGTCAAGTCAGTTAAGAACAAATTCTTATTTTCAATGACGGCCTAGGAACAGTGGGTTAACTGCCTTGTTCAGGGGCAGAATGACAGATTTGTATCTTGTCAGCTCGGGGACTTGATCTTGCAACCTTTCGGTTACTAGTCCAATGCTCTAACCACTAGGCCACCTGCCGTCCCATTCATTCACATTCAAGATGGCTTGCTGCTTAAGGGATACTGCCTTTTTCATCGACATTTGTGGCAATAATCCATTTTGAGCTTGGGAGAGCACTAATTGGTGGGTGTTTGTAAACTGTTGCAGAATAATTGAATCACTTGGGGAGAGGGTAGTTCTCCCCCATCCAACAACTTCAGCGCAACAGAATGCATTCCTGGATCTTAACAGATATAAAAAATTGACATCATGTCAACTGGATTAAAACACCACACAGTATACACATTCGATTCAGCTCAGTGGCCAAAAGCTCAGCCCAGACGCTTGTATTTGCGACAAAAAGGGGGATAATCATTTTACTTCTCGGCAGTGTCAACCGGCAGCCGCGGTGGGCTAGAGGGGCCGGGTCAATGTGGAAGCCAGTCACAGGCTCCTCCTGCATCCTATCAACTTCCACTCTAAACTGTCAAACATAGGCAGAGAAGGAGAGGGAGAGAAGCAGAGACAGAGAAGCACTCTCAACTGTCAGACATTTTCACAACTTTAAATATGAGAACAGTTAGTGCCCTCACACACCCTCCCTCACCACTTCAAATTACTATTCTCTGGGACACCCCCATTCAGGGGTGCAACTGAGGCCCCTCCAGAGGGGGAGAGAAAGCACTTTTGCTGCAACAATAGGGGTGTACTCAGGTTTTTATGAGGTGCAAAGTGGGGTATTATTCACTTCCCCTCTCCTCCTCACAGTATGGAATTGTGAACCTAAATAAAAATATGTACAATATATGGAATTTTACGATTTGAGAAGTGTCAGTACAATTGACCAAGCCAGTCTGTTGGCTACAAAAGGCAAAGCTGGCAGGTACTGTACTGTGAGGTAAGGTAAGGTTCAGTTGCATGAAAACATATGAATTAAACTATGGGTACAGCTGGTTTTGGAGTTTAGGAGTACTAAAATAAATAATTAGTCATTAAATGTTTCCCTGTGAAATTCATAATGTACTCACAAACTTCCAAACCCCAGCGACAGCTTTTGTTGGAATCTACTGCAATCTCAAAGTCGCGCATCGGCTGTTGTACTATATATCACCACATTTCTATTAGAAAGGAATTGTGGTTATTGCCCTTCCTTATGGCTTGAGTTCAGTAGAAGGGTGAGTAACGTGTATATAACTTCATAGCAGGACGTCTATGTCATGCCGTATTAACAGCCCTTGGTTGGGATTCATATTGCATTTTATGACTTTGATATCTCTTAAAATGAAAAAAGAAATATTTTTGGCCTGTGGTACGATGGAAAACCACAGGGTCCAATATGCGGCCATAAAAACAAATGGGCTGTGCAGAAATATGGTCCTTTTGTAATCTCACAACTGAGAGGGGCAGTTGGTAACAAAGGCTTTGCAGCATGCACAGCCCACAATCTGCAGTATTGAACGCCCTCAGGCTCTCCCATCTCCCATTGTCCCCTCTGGACTTGTCACCTCAGCAGGTAGTTCCATCAAATACATGACCGGTAACACTGCAGAAATCCATTGTTGGCAGGGCCAGCAAAAATGTAGGTGGGACAACATTTCGGCACTCAAATCATCATTAAATGATCATAAAATAATAACCTACCCTACGCCCTACTGTAATCAATCACACACAACAAACCATCTAACATTACAGACCAAATAGTCTTCTCGGCCTACGTAAAGCCATGACTCTAGAATTTAACATACCGCTTACATAACCTACACATAATAAACCATAGGCATATAATTAATAGACTATGAGATTAGAACATAATGACTTGATATAACAGTAATAATCACAATAGTCACCAACCTTTTCTTAGTCCAGATCAATTTATGAGTCAAAATGCAAGGAGAGTGCTGGGCGCGGGAGATGAAGTACGCCGACAATGTATTGTTTGATGTCAATTAAAATGATCAATGGTGATAGGCTATTTACATTGACTGAAAATAAATATTATTTCATGCATTTCCCTATGTTCATATATAATAAGAGAGGTCTGATTTTCTCCATGTAGGCCTACAGCTTACTATAAAATGGATACAAAAAAGTAAAAATTCTTAGCAATCTACACACACAATACCCCATAATGGCAAAGCGAAAACAGAAATAACATATTTACATAAGTATTCAGACCCTTTGCTATGAGACTCGAAATTGAGCTTAAGTGTATCCTGTTTCCATTGATCAACCATGAGATGTCACCACAACTTGATTGAATTTCATCTGTGGTAATTTAATTGATTGGAAAAGCACACACTTGTTTTGAAAAAGCACACTATTTGAAGAATTTGGAAAAGCACACACCCGTCTATATAAGGTCCCACAGTTGACAGTGCATGTCAGAGCAAAGACCAAGCCATGAGGTCGATGGAATTGTCCATAGAGCTCCAAGATAGGATTGTGTCGAGGCATCGATCTCGGGAAGGGTACCAAAAAATGTCTGCAGCATTGAAGGTCCCCAAGAACACAGTGGTCTCCATCATTCTTAAATCGATGAAGTTTGGAACCACAAAGACTCTTCCTAGAGCTGACCAAACTGAGCAATCGGGGGAGAAAGGCCTTGGTCAGGGAGGTGACCAAGAACCCGATGGTCACTCTGACAGAGCTCTAGAGTTCCTCTGTGGAGATGGGAGAACCTTCCAGAAGGACAAACATCTCTGTAGCACTCCACCAATCAGGCCTTTATGGTAGAGTGGATAGACGGAAGCAACTCCGGAAGACACTCCTCAGTAAAAGGTGCATGACAGTCCGCTTATTGTTTGCCAAAAGGCACCTAAAGACTCTTAGACCATGAGAAACAAGGTTCTCTGGTCTGATGAAACCAAGACTCTTTGGCCTGAATGCCAAGAGTCACGTCTGGAGGAAACCATCCCTACGGTGAAGCATGGTTGTGGCAGAATCATGCCGTGGGGATGTTTTTCAGCGGCAGGGACTGGGAAACTAGTCAGGATTGAGGCAAAGATGAACGGAGCAAAGTACAGAGAGATCCTTAAAGAAAACCTGCTCTGAAGTGCATAGGACTTCAGACTGGGGCGAAGGTTCACCTTCCAACAGGACAATGACCCTAAGAACACAGACAAGACAACTCAGGAGTGGCTTCGGGACAAGTCTCTGAATGACCTTGAGTGACCAAGCCAGAACCCGGACTTGAACCCGATCCAACATCTCTGGAGAGACATGAAAATAGCTGTGCAGCAATGCTCCCCATCCAACCTGACAGAGCTTGAGAGGATCTGCAGAGAATGGGAGAAACTCCCCAAATACAGGTGTGTCAAGCTTGTAGCATCATATCCAAGAAGACTCGAGGCTGTAGTCGCTGCCAAAGGTGCTTCAACAAAGCACTGACTAAAGGGTCTGAATACTTATGTAAATGTATATTTCAGTTTCTTATTTGTAATAAATGAGCAAACATTTCTAAAAACCTGTTATTGCTTTGTCAGTATTGGGTGTAGATTGATGAGGGGGGGGGGGGGGATTTAATACATTTCTGAGTATAGCTGTAACCTAACAAAATGTGGAAAAAGTCAAGGGGTCTGAATTCTTCCCGAAGGCACTGTATGCATGTTTAGGCCAGTGCTTGACTTGGACTGAAATAGGTGCATGTACTCAATTTGGGTGCTGGTCACATTTATATTTAGGTGTAGGAACTCCTTAATTATTTTGAGCTAATATTCTATAGCAGGTGCAGGAACTCAAGCAGAAGAACATGTGAGGTGTCAGTACTCAGTTCCGGTGAGCTCCTGCCCAAGTCAAGTACTGTCTTAGGTAAAAAGACAAATAATGTCCTGTTTGGAACACTGACAAGTAAAGCAAATAACGTAATCTTATTGGGTGCCTATGCCTCTGATGGGGAGCCCTCCTAGCTTTAGTCTGTCTAGTTAGCTCAGATGCTGCTCTCTCCGTGTGATAGGGATGAACTGGACTGATCTATTGCTGCCTGGTTCCAGATACTCTGAATGCCTATTTTCCTTCAAATCACTGAGAAAAACTGGAAACCTTTTGTTTGAAAGGTGAAAGTATTGAGAAGAGAGGGCAGTTTGGGTCTGATCTAGAATTAGGTGGAATTTCCACTTAAAGACACCATTGATGTTAACAACAAAGCAGAGCACAGCATTGCATATAGAAATCAACATGATTGCATTACCTTTGATAAGGAGCCAGCAGCACAGAGTTAGGGAGAGGTTGAGGACCATAGAGGAGAAAAAAAATAAGGACACAATTCGTACATGATTAAATGACAAAAAAATACCTAAAATACCTGCGCTTGAATACTGTATGTTTGAATGCACACATTATCACAAGCATTTCGGCCATGCTTCGGACTAATTTGATATTCCACAGCAGTAATCTTGAGTCTAATATTGAGTCTTGAATCTTAATCCTTGAGTTATCACCATTTTGTCATGTTACTGTGTTGCCAAGACACACAGTAACATTTGGACCATTTGTGGTGAACATTTTCCAATCCATGGTCAGCCTTAGGCAGCCCACTCAATTCTCAAAGTGTGTTAGAACACAGACAGTGTTTAAATGATTTAGTCCTCGTGGACTGCCTGTGATACTCCTTATGTCTCTTACAATCAGAGGGAAACACAGTGGATCGAAAAGGGCTCATTCTGCCAATTCTACGCCAGGTGCTATTGATTCAATGCTGCCAAATAGAAAACGGTAGATGACGGGAAAAAACTCAGGATGTTGAGGTCAGGGGCAGAGACAACCTGCAATATGTCACTTTTTGTGTCAAAGGATTTTATTGACAATTACATGAAGTTGATGCAAAGAGTCAATATTTGCAGTGTTGACCCTTCTTTCTCAAGCATCTGCAATCCGCCCAGGCATGCTGTCAATTAACTTCTGGGCCACATCCTGACTGATGGCAGCCCATTCTTGTATAATCAATGCTTGGAGTTTGTCAGAATTTGTGGGGTTATGTTTGTCCACCCGCCTCTTGGGGATTGACCACAAGTTCTCAATGGGATTAAAGTCTGGGGAGTTTCCTGGCCATGGACCCAAAATATCGATGTTTTGTTCCCCGAGCCACTTAGTTATCACTTTTGCCTTATGGCACGGTGCTCCATCATGCTGGAAAAGGCATTGTTCGTCACCAAACTGTTCCTGGATGGTTGGGAGAAGTTGCTCTCGGAGGATGCGTTGATACGATTCTTTATTTATGGCTGTGTTCTTAGGCAAAATTGTGAGTGAGCCCACTCCCTTGGCTGAGAAGCAGCCCCACACATGAATGGTCTCAGGATGCTTTACTGTTGGCATGACACAGGACTGATGGTAGCGTTCACCTTGTCTTCTCTGGACAAGCTTTTTTCCGGATGCCCCAAACAATCAGAAAGGGGATTCATCAGAGAAAATGACTTTACCCCAGTCCTCAGCAGTCAAATCCCTGTACCTTTTGCAGAATATAAGTCTGTCCCTGATGTTTTTCCTGAAGAGAAGTGGCTTCTTTCTTGCCCTTCTTGACACCAGGCCATCCTCCAAAAGTCTTCACCTCACTGTGCGTGCAGATGTACTCACACCTGCCTGCTGCCATTCCTGAGCAAGCTCTGTACTGGTGGTGCGCCGATCCCGCAGCTGAATCAACTTTAGGAGATGGTCCTGGTGCTTGCTGGACTTTCTTGGGCGCCCTGAAGCCTTCTTCACAACAATTGAACCACTCTCCTTGAAGTTCTTGATGATCCGATAAATTGTTGATTTAGGTGCAATCTCACTGGCAGCAATATCCTTGCCTGTGAAGCCTTTTTTGTGCAAAGCAATGATGATGGCACGTGTTTCCTTGCAGGTAACTATGGTTGGCAGAGGAAGAACAATGATTCCAAGCACCACCCTCCTTTTTATGCTTCTAGTCTATTATTCAAACTCAATCTGCATGACAGAGTGATCTCCAGCCTTGTCCTCGTCAACACTCACACCTGTGTTAACGAGAGAATCAGTGACATGATGTCTGCTGGTCCTTTCGTGGCAGGGCTGAAATGCAGTGGAAATGTTTTTTGGGGATTCAGTTCATTTGCATGGCAAAGAGGGACTTTGCAATTAATTGCAGTTAATCTCATCACTCTTCATAACATTCTGGAGTATATGAAAATTGTCATCATACAAACTGAGGCAGCAGACTTTGTGAAAATTAATATTTGTGTCATTCTCAAAACTTTTGGCCACGACTGTACATGCTTGTGCTAATAAAGATTGGTTAGACCTCAGAAACACCCTTAAAGAGGCTGTTTGTCCGATTTGTTTTGTGTAGAAAAAAATACTGAGGAGACTGGCTGAATGTATCAATTTTTATAAAGCCGCATCTAGCTGTGTAAGCCCATGCCTGTTACTGTTACCAGCAGTTACTTCCGTAATAGTAGATGTGGAAGCCGACCGCATAGCTAAGGGCAGAGAGGAAGCTGGCTGCTACACAGGGCTGGCTGGGCCTGCGACAACCAGCGAGACAGCTAAGGGCTACCCCTCACCCCACAACACGCACACCATCATCACTGGTTCATTTGATCGACAGCACAGGAGCTCTATGAGGTGCCTATATTTCTATTTTTGCAGTGAGTTTGACAATCCTGGCATCTAGGCCTACCATTTATAGAGCTGTTCACTTTTTTGACAGCAGCTGCAATCTCCTGAAAATTATTATTTATTGGACCCCTGCCCTGATATATGGTCCTCCTTGCAAGTCCTCAGCAAAGATGTGTACAGCCAGACTTGCTTTTGTGTGATCTCAATAAATCCAAAGACCATTTTTCAAACAGCCATGGATGAACCTGTCAAGGCTGCCCTTTCCTGCCACTGTCAGAGCTTTGTACACCTCCCTGTGCTAGGTCAACCTTCAAAGGGCTTATTAAATGCACCTGGGTGTCCAAACAGTACGCTGTTAGAAAGTGTAGCAACATTTTGCCTCTGTTTCCAGTGATCTGAGGATTGATTCTTTGACCCTTTTAGGCTCATCCTCAGTTGTGAGCCATGGCAGCAGAACAGGTTTCTGTCATTCGTATGGGCATGTTCCTGCAGAAAAAATTGGATTCTAACCCTGAGTTGAATGATAATGAGGATTTGTGATGTTCCTGTTTCATAGAAATGCAATTACTGTACCTTGTTCTCCAATGTATTGTATAGGCCTTTGTAGAGAATAGATGCACACCACAGGAGAGTTATACAGAGCTTCTCAACCCCTGCCTCTAGTATGTTTTAACCCCTTATCTGGTTTAGTGGGGGTCTAGTCCTGTAACAGCTGCCTCATCCCCAATGAATCTCCTAACAGTTACCCACAAAGTCTCCTAAGTCAGACAAATCTGCAAATAATTAAAGCTTCGGTGGGTTTTATTGTTTAATATCTCCAGAACTTGTACACAGAGGAAATAAATGCCTTAATGAGAGAAACATTTCAGAATGCCAAATCGTCTGTGTGTCATGCTCTTCACTTTGAGAGAAGAAAAGCTCAGCACAAAAAGGAACATGAAAACTTTTCATGTGAATAGGTGACATCCACCACAAGGCATCAGCCTTATCAGCAGGGTTTTGGAGAGGACTTGCATAACACACAAAATCTGCCTTTGATTATGGGCGGCTGCATCATTGCTGAGACACACACTGTAGTGAGCACATGCGGCAGTGCAGTGGACCTACGGCTAATCTCAAACCAAGCTCCGATTTTCCAGTGCAGATGCCGCCTGCCTTGCCCTTACTGCCTTGTCCCACACAAGAGATTATCCTGCCCAAGATGATGATTAAAGGGAATGTAATGGGGCTGAACTAGTTGATATTAAACATTGACAACCATTCCACAAGGGGGGAAATGTATTACTGTGAAAAACCATGAGCTCTAATGGCTTCCGAGGATATATATTCCAAGAGAAACTGTTATTTTAAACAGCTCTTTCCACTATTAATCAAAGCCGGACATAGGAAAAGCAGCACAGTACTCCTGAAGCAAGGCAGAATCCCTCTTCACTGACACGAGAACCTTCACAATGATTATAGCAGAGCTGTAGATGCTCTCCAACAGTGCATGAGCTCTGACACTACAGTGGTATCATCCACAGTGTAGCAGAGCTGTAGATGCTCTCCAACAGTGCATGAGCTCTGACACTACAGTGGTATCATCCACAGTGTAGCAGAGCTGTAGATGCTCTCCAACAGTGCATGAGCTCTGACACTACAGTGGTATCATCCACAGTGGAACCATAAGGTCAAGAACTACAACAGCATTGTGGTATTTGCGCAGAAGGTTTTTGATCAAGTGAATTGTTTTAGGCTCATGGAACAGCTGGCCTTGACTAGTGTTGAGTGTGTCATGGAGAGCAAGAATAGCTAATCACGGCACACAACTGAGGGATTGTAATTGTGCAGGGTGAGGGCCAAGATCTTAAGTTGTGTAAATGCAAACCTGCATGGAACCAACCGCCAATTGTCCTAGAATAAACCTAGAATAAGTAGAAGGTACAACAACAATGGCCAAAAAGAAAGCGGAGGATAATTAATGTAAACTAATGTTTAATGTCCAACAGCTCTTTCCCAGATGTGGCTAAATCAAGCGACCATTGGCAGCTTCCAACCGAAATACTCGTCTTCCGTGCATTATTGAGCCTTGTTGTATTTCACATCAGGCCAGATTCTGCATACAGAGACCAAAACAGTCATTAGTACATTTTTTCACTCAAACACAGGCTGCCAAAGACAGACCCAGTTGCTGCAGGACTCCTGGTCAAACACCAAGAAAAATGTTGGGCTCGACAAAAGTTGACATAAGTGTATCGCAATCAAGCTGCAGATGTGACATTTGCATGAATAGCATCACACAAAGTAGTGGGCTAAAATATAGCCCAGCCTTGTTTGAAAGATTTTGATCAATCAGAAATGTTGTGCAGAGTAACAGAAATTCATTGTAATCATGGTTTCTTTTGTTAGATTTTGAAGGGGACGTGCCCAATGTTCCAGCAAGCAAGGATGACTGTATTTCGCCTTGTGTAATTTAGGTATTTTCAGACCAGATGTCTCCTAGTGTTCACTTTCTGTTCGCTTTTGAAAAGAGCAAGCGCTTCGGAAGCACAGCTTGCTATCACTTCTGGAAGCAAGACATCAAAATGAAAGTGGTGGGGCACTGCTGCAATAAAAAAATAAACTACAACTTGAAACAAACAAACAAATGTCACCGGATTGTCTTTTTGAAAGCTTTCATTTCATTGGGTCTCACCCATGTCCAACAAACACATCTTTCAACTCTTTTCTCACCACAAGATTATCCTATCAGACACAACGGACACGTGTTACAACAGTGCACCCTGAGAAATGGAAACAGAACCTGGTAGCATTCTTTCCTACGGCTTCTGATTACCAGAGACCCCCATCTTTGTTCATTGAGTCATTACCGCACAATTAAAAGCTCGTTGAGCAGACAAACACAGAGCATGGGTCCTGCCAGTTCATCTGTTCTTCATGACACCCAGTATCAATCACTCCCATAGTTTACTCCCAGACGCCTCTCCCAATTCAGCACCCAGCGGGTGAGATATACCACATCTCC
Organism: Salvelinus fontinalis; assembly: GCF_029448725.1. Taxonomy (NCBI): domain Eukaryota; kingdom Metazoa; phylum Chordata; class Actinopteri; order Salmoniformes; family Salmonidae; genus Salvelinus; species Salvelinus fontinalis. The sequence continues at coordinate 28,686,105 of NC_074673.1, read as the reverse complement.
AGACACACCTCAGATCTCTGTGTGTCAGCAGGCCCCACATGCTATGGATCACACGTTAAGAAGATATAGGAGAGTCCTTTTAGTGCACTTTAATTTCCTTGTGATAGTCAAAAAAGTGGCTTCTAGGCTCCATTCATCAATAAATAAGTGCACACGCCATTTTGAGACAGTATCCAGACCCAGAGTGTATATATAATACATAAAGTATGGCTCTGTGAAATTTTAGGCAAGAGACGCTAAAACCCTTTATTTTCTATTATGGATACCCTTTATTGTCAAACTGGGGATGAATTAATAAAATGTCAAAAATCTCCCAAAGAGGACCAGCGATCGGTGTCTCACTACCAAACTGTGACCCACAATTGTACTCATCAACAGAAATCAATAACCCCATAATGTCAGCCTGTAGTGCCTCTATGATTGTCAGGCAATTGACAATAGCTGAGCTGCATGGGAGCATTCCTGGGGGAGCTGACAGATAATGGTGTCAATCTATTCTGTTCGAACAAAGAGCCTGGGTCCTGGGAGCACACATGGCACCAACCTGAGAAGGCCGGGCTGGGCTAGTTAGCTGCCATCCAGTACTCAGTCACATCAATCAGAGAGAGTGACAGGCGCCCTACATTACCAATCCTGGAATGTTGATCCAAATGAGCCCTGATGAGGTAGAGAGAGGGGGCCCTTGAAGTTTTTGAGCGACAATTTGTTTCAAGAGTTCTCGCTCTGTGAACGACTTGAAGAGGAGCCCCGGCTTTTACACCAGTCGCTCACACTAAAGAAAAGCAGAACTTAAAACACCAATCAGTACTAGGATGAATTGACTTAAACTTGTCATAATTAGACAGGCTGATGATTTTAACTTGTGGCTGAGCTGACTGTGCTAAATATGGAGGTGGTGCCGACACCATCAGGTAAAAGTCCTTTAAGTCAAGTCCTTATAGGCTGCAGGAGATCATGTTCAGAACAGATAGCCCAAGGCCTTCTTAGCAGCCTGAACCAACAGACAGAGATCAGCCTTTTTCATAATGTCTCTTCCCCTCCAGATTGAATCCTTTACTTTTGTTGAGATTACATTTAGGAAGTTTGATTAGTCTGTCAGGTGAGCTAACAGCACTCCACTTCAGCTTCTCAAACCTCAGGGCCCATGAAGTAAAAACAGTTGCACACACTCTCTCAGAACCCCAAACTTCCTCACTGACCAGAAATAACCCCTGTCAATCACCACGTGCACCCTCCTTGCGTCGGAGAGGAAGACCTCACTTGGCTTGATCGGCAGAGGGGGGAAATGATATATGCCAAGTTCAAAGATTATAATAAATGCTACGGTTTGCGATCCTGAGGGTCAATGCGCAGCCAAAATAAACGACGGGAAGCAAATGTGTTAATGTTTCGAACAGTGGGTGGACTGACACTGTCTATCGCTGACTCACTGTTGAAGTCTTAATGAAATACTTTCTGTTTAAACAGAAAGAAGTTTGATGGTGAGAGACAGAGAGCGAGAGAGAGACTTGGATGAAAATGTGAAATACAATACAACATGAGTCTTTCTCCATCTGGAGAAATGTCAGACTTGTCTTCCTCTCAGAGCCAGGAAAACTGGAATTAGAATAAAATCCATTACACACTAAATTTCATTACCATAGTTGTTACTTGTTGTGCAAAAATGCCATATGCAATCGTCCAACATACACAAAAAAACACAGTTATTGCCAAAACAGAAGTAGGGTTGATGAAACCCTCACTGCTCAGCAGAAGTTAAAATAACAGCCAGCTTGAGTCAGACTGAGCAGAGAATGAAACGCAGGAGGGTGTTAGTTAACTCCAGCTTCAATAGCCATGACTTAACCCTGCAACATCTCAGGTTTCATTATTCTATACCCCACACAACCACCTGGTGAAACTGAGATTACCGTGCTGGAGTGGATTCAACTTCTTCTTTCTCAATGTAGCAATTTGAGGAAAGGTTGGGGGTCACACTTCAAAGCTGTTCTTTCACCCACTTGAGACAAATGATATACTGTACAGTAAAGACTATTCCGTCTGGGTGTTAATATGTGCCACTGTCCTCAGGGTCTCAAAGGTTGCCAGACGATGCAGAGTGACATGAATTCAACGTTGGGAGGACTAAGCCTTCACAGTAACAATTAGAGATGAACTGTGACAACCTGAGATGGGTACTCACACAAACCTGGATGACATAAAGTACGGTACAGCGCAGGCCCACTACTGGGACTAGTATTCTGGGTCTCAGTACAGGCACCTCCCACACAGCCTATCTACCCGCATATCACCATCAAATTACTTTAGTATTCACAACCCACCTCAGCCTGATCTTTCTCAACTGCTGTAACAAACCATGCATGTCTGTAGCCTAGTGGTTAGAGTGTTGGGCCAGAAACTGAAAGGTTGCTGGATTGAATCCCTGAGCTGGCAAGGTAAAAATCTGTCATTCTTCCCCTGAACAAGGCAGTTAACCCACTGTTTCCTGGTATGCCGTCATTAAAAATAAGAATTTGTTCTTAACTGACTTGACTAGTTAAATAAAGGTAACAAAAACAATATGACCTCAGCAGTGGGACAGTAAGGGTCTGTGGAGAGAGCCTGGTTGCCAACACTACAGCAACTAAATATAACTAACCACAGTTTCTCCTGTCCTACATCTGACTCACTCTCCACATTTAGGAAAAATCAAGATACAGTAATCCTATCTTAAAACAACCACAATAATAACAGAACCTCAAACAAATCCAACACCTGTATTTTGCAGCACTGGCTAAAGCTGAGTGCTTCTTCAACAGAGAACATTAACTGACTGAGAAAAGTTGATTTGTAAAATAGATACAATATTACAATTTTATCACAGGTGACATTATTTCTCAACTCTTCAGACACCCATCCATCCCACAGCCATGCCACCCACTGCTGAGAGGACAGAGCAGAACAGCTTCAGTTGGCCATCGCAACACTGAACTCTCCCTCCCATTAAGTAGGCTACATTAACCCAGGCACGTACACCCCATCCACCCACAAAGAGCTGACCCGATTGGCTCTGACAAGTTGTTCCACAAAGGTGCCGCATCTTTTCTCTGCCCCAACAGTGAGGTCTTATTTCACTGTCCGTCCAAAACAACGGCCGACACAACCAGGGCCTTAATTCGGCCATCTGTGACAAATGAGGACCTTCTTTGGGTCCAGGGAGAATAGTGAGACCCACACAGTCCCTTTACAATGCACAAAGGCACAGGTCTGGGCCAGGATGTGTCACAGTCTTATCACAATGTGCCAATGTCCCATGTTACGGGGAAACAAGGCCACCGGGATGACGGTACTGAGAAAAGTGTCTCCTTTATTGGAACGGCGAATTACAGCATCCTTGTTCGATATAGGCAACAAGGGACTTTTTGTTTCTAATGGATTGGGATCTTTACTCGCCCCTCATCGACAGCCCGTTAATCCCATTAATATGAAGAGAGCTCGGCAACCCGGGCTGGAACACGGCATTAGACTGGCCCTCTGAATCCAAGGCCTTGTCTAGACCCATTACTGACACACCCACATGAAATCAAATGATGTGAGACCCATGTCTATTGATGGGGGGAACAATACACCAGGGTTCCCCAACTGGGGGCCCGCGGTTGACTTTATTTGTCCCCCGAAGTTGTCTAAGCAACATGTATATTTGTGGCCTGCTGGAGGTCATTTTGCAGGGCTCTGGCAGTCCACCTCCTTGCACTAAGGCGGAGGTAGCGGTCCTGCTGCTGGGTTGTTGCCCTCCTACGTCCTCCTCCACGTCTCCTGATGTACTGGCCTGTCTCCTGGTAGCGCCTGCATGCTCTGGACACTACGCTGACAGACACAGCAAACCTTTTTGCCACAGTTCGCATTGATGTGCCATCCTGGATGAACTGCACTACCTGAGCCACTTGTGTGGGTTGTAGACTCCGTCTCATGCTACCACTAGAGTGAGAGCACCGCCAGCATTCAAAAGTGACCAAAACATCAGCCAGGAAGCATAGGAACTGAGAAGTGGTCTGTGGTCACCACCTGCAGAATCACTCCTGTTTTGGGTGGTGTCTTGCTAATTGCCTATAATTTCCACCTTTTGTCTATTCCATTTGCACAACAGCATGTGAAATTTATTGTCAATCAGTGTTGCTTCCTAAGTGGACAGTTTGATTTCACAGAAGTGTGATTGACTTGGAGTTACATTGTGTTGTTTAAGTGTTCCCTTTATTTTTTTGAGCAGTGTATATACATTCAGTGGAAAGAAAAAGTATGTGAACCCTTTGGAAATACCTGTATTTCTGCAAAAATTGGTTCTCAAATTTGATCTGATCTTCATCTGTCACAACAATAGACAAACATAGTATGCTTAAACGAATAACACAGAAATTATTGTATTTTTCTTGTCTATATTGAATACATAATTTAAACCTTCACAGTGTAGGTTGGGAAAAGTACGTGAACCCCTAGGCTAATGACTTCTCCAAAAGAGAATTGGAGTCAGGAGTCAGCTAACCTGGTGTCCAATCAATGAGACGAGATTGGAGATGTTGGTTAGAGCTGCCTTGTCCTATAAAAAACACTGACAACGTTTGAGTTTGCTATTCGCCTCGAACAAAAGAGATCTCACAAGACCTAAGATGAAGAATTGTTGACTTGCATAAAGCTGGAAAGGGTTACAAAAGTATCTCTAAAAGCCTTGCTGTTCATCAGTCCACAGTAAGACAAATTGTCTATAAATTGAGAAAGTTCAGCACTGTTGCTACTCTCCCTAGGAGTGGCCATCCTGCAAAGATGACTGCAAGAGCACAGCGCAGAATGCTCAATAAGGTTAAGAAGAATCCTAGAGTGTCAGCTAAAGACTTACAGAAATCTCTGGAACATGCTAATATCTCTGTTGACGAGTCTGCGATACGTAAAACGCTAAACAAGAATGGTGTTCATGGGAGGACACCACCGAAGAAGCCACTGCTGTCCAAAAAAAACATTGCTGTACATCTGAAGTTTGCAAAAGTGCGACTGGATGTTCCACAGCGCTACTGGCAAAATATTCTGTGGACAGATGAAACTACAGTTCAGTTGTTTGGAAGGGACACACAACACTATGTGTGGAGAAAAAAAGACACAGCACACCAACATCAAAACCTCATCCCAACTGTAAAGTATGGTGGAGGGAGCATCATGGTTTGGGGCTGCTTTGTTGCCTCAGGGCCTGGACAGCTTGCTATTATTGACGGAAAAATTAATTCCATGTATATAAAGACATTTTGCAGGAGAATGTTAGGCTATCTTTTTTGGTTACTACATGATTCCATATGTGTTACTTCATAGTTTTGTTACTTCATAGTTTTGATGACTTCACTATTATTCTACAATGTAGAAAATAGTAACAATAAAGAAAAACCCTGGAATGAGTAGGTGTGTCCAAACTTTTGACTGGTACTGTACATGTATATGAGAGAGAGAGATTTTTGGGGGGGACTGTAAAAGACTGTAAAAACATCAGCAAATCAAATCCAAATGATTTTAATTGTGGAAATATGTTCCAAAGTATTCCTATGCGTAATAGAGAGAAAAAGTTGAAGTCGGAAGTTTACATACACCTTAGCAAAACACGTTTAAACCTAGTTTTTCACAATACCTGACATTTAATCTTAGGAAAAATTCCCTGTCTTATGTCAGTTAGGATCAACACTTTATTTTAAGAATGTGAAATGTCAGAATAATAGTAGAGAGAATTATTTATTTCAGCTTTTATTTCTTTCATCACATTCCCACTGGGTCAGATGTTTGCATAAACTCAATTAGTATTTGGTAGCATTGCCTTTAAATTGTTTAACTTGGGTCTGTAACGGTTTTCGTTGGTGGAAGGAGAGGAGGACCAAAATGCAGCGTGGTACGTATCCATAATAACTTTTAATGAGAATGAATACAAAACACAAAAAGAACAAGAGAATCAAAATGAAAACCGAAACAGTCCCGAATGGTGAAAACACTAAAACGGAAAACAACTACCCACAACCCATAGTGGGAAAACAGGCTACTAAGTATGATTCTCAATCAGAGACAACGATCGACACCTGCCTCTGATTGAGAACCATACTAAGCCAAACACATAGAACTATAACGTATCGAACAAAACATAGAAAAACAACATAGAATGCCCACCCCAACTCACGCCCTGACCAAACTAAAATAAAGACATAAAAAAGGAACTAAGCTCAGAATGTGACAGGGTCAAACTTTTCGGGTAGCCTTCCACAAGCTTCCCACAATAAGTTGGGTAAATTTTGGGCAATTCCTCCTGACAGAGCTAGTGTAACTGAGTCAGGTTTGTAGGCCTCCTTGCTCGCACACGCTTTTTCAGTTCTGCCCACAAATTGTCTATGGGATTGAGGTCAGGGCTTTGTGATGGCCACTCCAATACATTGACTTTGTTGTCCTTAAGTCATGTTGCCACAACTTTGGAAGTACGCTTGGGGTCATTGTCCATTTGGAAGACGAATTTGCGACCAAGCTTTAACTTCCTGACTGATGTCTTGAGATGTATCCACGTAATTTTCCTCCCTCATGATGCCATCTATTTTGTGAATTGCACCAATCCCTCCTGCAGCAAAGCACCCCCACAACAGGATGCTGCCACCCCCATGCTTCACAGTTGGGATGGTGTTCTTCGGGTTGCAAGCCTCCACCTTTTTCCACCAAAAATAATGATGGTCATTATGGCCAAACAGTTCTATTTTTGTTTCATCAGACCAGAGGACATTTCTCCAAAAAGTACGATCTTTGTCCCCATGTGCAGTTGCAAACCGTAGTCTGGCTTTTTTATGGCGGTTTTGGAGCAGTGGCTTCTTCCTTGCTGAGCGGCCTTTCAGGTTATGTCGATAGAGGACTCGTTTTACTGTGGATATAGATACTTTTGTACCTGTTTCCTCCAGCATCTTCACAAGGTCCTTTGCTGTTCTGGGATTGATTTGCACTTTTCGCACTACAGTACGTTCATCTCTAGGAGACAGAACGTGTCACCTTCCTGAGCGGTATGATGGCTGCGTGGTCCCATTGTGTTTATACTTGCATACTATTGTTTGTACAGATGAAGGTGGTACCTTCAGGCGTTTGGAAATTGCTCCCAAGAATGAACCAAACTTTTACTGAGGTCTTGACTGATTTCTTTTCATTTTCCCATGATGTCAAGCAAAGAGGCACTGAGTTTGAAGGTAGGCCTTGAAATACATCCACAGGTACACCTCCAATTGAGTCATATGATGTCAATTAGCCTATCAGAAGCTTCTAAAGCCATGACATCATTTCCCTGAAATTTTCCAAGCTGTTTAAAGGCACAGTCCACTTAGTGTATGTAAACTTCTGACCCACTGGAATTGTGATGCAGTGAATTATAAGTGAAATAATCTGTCTGTAAACAATTGTTGGAAAAAGTACTTGTTTCATGCACAAAGTAGATGTCCTAACCGACTTGCCAAAACTATAGTTTGATATCAAGAAATTTGTGGGGTGTTTGAAAAACGAGTTCTAATGACTGCACCCTAAGTGTATGTAAACTTCCAACTTCAACTGTATATGCGATTCTATACAAATGTAAGCAAGGTTTAAAATTATTCTGTTTTAGTCAAATGTTATATCTGTTTGGGGTTCTTGTGGTCAATTTGCAGTCTACAAATGATTTCCAATTATGTTCCGACCCCCTTACCATCCGCTAAAGAAAAGATCAGCCCACGACTGAATCTAGTTGATGATCCCTACACTACACCAGATAACATGTTGGCTATAATTAAATAGCCAGCAAAGAGATTGGAAAAAAGCAAAGAGGGCGCCGATTAAACTCTTTTGCAGCATGCTTCAAGTTCATCTTTAATGCTGTCCACCACAGAGCAGTAAACCCGACAACTACATACGGCCCATTTCTCATCTCTGTGGGTGCCTGTAGGACGATTACAAAGCATCCTGCTTAATTTAGGAGCACTTACTGTGAGGCTGTCGGTCTGTGCACAGGGTCTTTCATGAACTGGTGGGCAGTGACTGATCAGGCCAACCCACACTCACCCTATTCCTACTGCAACTCACACATGACAATCATCTGCCAAGGCAATCACAGAGGCAGCAGAATGGGCCAAGTATATCCAATTTCTCCCATGGCCGATACCAGTCAGCTCCAACAATCAAAGCCGTGGGGAGTTTGATCCCTGCAACCTCTCGACCTGCTCCATGCTGATGCAGCTCATCTCAAATAGCTGGAGAGAGATGGAGGGTAAGACCTCTATCTTAAGACCTAAGTCTAGACACCATCTGGACCATGGTGGTTATGGCTATCTGCTGGCATCTCTGGAACACCTTCATTATGTTAAATGCCATCAATAATTAATTAAAAGTCCAAAGATAATTTACTTGCAATTGATAAGCACTTGACATTTTGCACTACTGTTTTGAATTAACCTACAGTGATATTTTTTTTAATTTTATTTCACCTTTATTTAACCAGGTAGGCCAGTTGAGAACAAGTTCTCATTTACAACTGCGACCTGGCCAAGATAAAGCAAAGCAGTGCGAAACAAAACAACAACACAGAGTTACACATGGAATAAACAAAAGTACAGTCAATAACACAATAGAAAAATCTATATACAGTGTGTGCAAATGAGGTGAGATTAGGGAGGTAAAACAATAAATAGGGCATAGTGGTGAAGTAATTACAATTTAGCAATTAAACACTGGAGTGATGTGCAGAAGATGAATGTGCAAGTAGAGATACTGGGATATGTAAGGTTGCAGAGGATTACAGAGGATATGTAACTTTGAAATTATGTAAAAATATATAGTATGTTATTACAGAGCAGATACCAACCCAAAAGTTTATTACGCTCCACAACGCCCTTGATTTGTCTAACCAAATCCAGTTTTGATCACCTGAAGCAGTGCTTGGACAGTGAGAGCTCAGAGGGATTATGAGTGAGAAAGTTCACCTCAGCGCGGCAGGGTCACACCAGATCACCCAGTGGGAGCTGCCATCACATGTAATAATGTTGACAGTCACTGAGAGAGGCAGTGACCCAGAAAAGAAGGGCAGTAAAAAATCCCCCTGAGTTAGTTAACAGTGTTGCTGTGTGACGTGTAACCTCAATCCCTCCCTCCTTTCCTGTCATTCCATGTTGAGCCTGATTATGTGCTGCAAAGTGCATCAACACAACACATTCTCATGTTCAAACTTGGAATATTGAGCAAATGTTTCCACATTTTATGCGATTCGATTGTTAATTTCAATGGAAACATTGCAGGTATTTGAGCTATTCTTGCTACCACAGCTCAGGAAATGTGGACTGAGGGCCAGTGCCTTTAAATTAAATCAGTTTGTCACGTGAAATACCAAGGTCTCCTCAAATCGTATTCAGAGGTTATTGGCAGTTCGAAAAATGTGCATCGTATCTAGTCAACTGTTTCCCATGACCTAAAAGTGAACTGATCGTATCCAAGGCTAAAATGTTTCAAGTAATTATGTGGGTTTGTGGGAAACTGAAGCAATGCACAACATACTGAAACCTCTTATTAATAGTATTTTTAGCAACAAATACTGAAAGCTTTTTAGACTCGCATTTGTGGCGAGAGTGAAAATAACATGTTCATGTCTGCTGGAAAATACAGTTATGAAGTGAAGTCAACCCATGTATCACTGATCAGAACTGTGCTGATCTTATTAGACTGTAGATGAGAAATCCTATGTCTGATCACAATTGAAACCAACTTCTAAGCATTTGCATTAAGGGAACAATAACTGCATTACTCAATAACTGGAAGTCGCAAGAGATAGGCCTAATGATAGAATGGAAGGACATTGTATTGTATGGTAAACCATTGAAATAAGAGAACATTTCAAAACTCTTCCGAGTCTCAATGGCGTTCAAAGAAATCTCAAAGCACATGGAAAAATAACAGGTGTCAATGTGTGAACAATACAAAGGACCCCTCTCACATGGACCTCTTAGATGGCTTCATCGCTCAGACTATCTGTCATCTGGCAAACACTGACATCTCCATCCTGGTTGCACTGAACATGTTCCTCTTGACTCCACCTCAAACCCGAGGGCACAGGGGAGAAAAACCCTCAACGCTTCTCAAATGTGACCATCTGGCGGCGGCCGGCTGAAGATTAGAGCGGGAGGTCTTGCACGCCTTGTCTGCCGTCCGTGTATCCACCCCACTCTGGAGGCTTCCACTAATTACAGAGTACTGGGAGAGACTGAGGGAGATATGCTCAGACTGTTAGGTTGACGCCCTTGGGTTCTTGGGCTCTTTACATTCCCATAGCGCTGGGGCTGGGGTTGGGCTGGGCTGGGCTGGGGTTGGGCTGGGGCGGGCTGAGCCGGGGCGGGGTTGTGCTTGGGCTGGGTGGACACTACAGGCAGGGCTGGAGCAAAGCAGAGCAGAGCAGAGCAGAGCAGAGCCCAGACAGCAGTACCACAGAAAACCAACCAGGGCCAGCGAAGGCTATTTACAGGGCTCAGGTAGCCTTACACGGACAGACAACTGTATATAGCTTACTGACCCTGGAACTGACCCTGTATATTGCTACTGACCCTGGAACTGACCCTGTATATAGCTTACTGACCTTGGAACTGACCCTGTACATAGCTTACTGACCCTAGAACTGACCCTGCATATAGCTTGCTGACCCTGGAAATGACCCTGTATATAGCTTACTGACCCTGGAACTGACCCTGTACATAGCTTACTGACCCTATAACTGACCCTGTATATAGCTTACTGACCCTAGAACTGACCCTGCATATAGCTTACTGACCCTGGAAATGACCCTGTATATAGCTTACTGACCCTGAAACTGACCCCGTATATAGCTTACTGACCCTATAACTGACCCTGTATATAGCTTACTGACCCTGGAACTGACCCTGTACATAGCTTACTGACCCTATAACTGACCCTGTATATAGCTTACTGACCCTGGAACTGACCCTGTACATAGCTTACTGACTCTATAACTGACCCTGTATATAGCTTACTGACCCTGGAACTGGCCCTGTATATAGCTTACAGACCCTAGAACTGACCTTGTATATAGCTTACTGACCCCAGAACTGACCCTGGAACTGACCCTGTACACAGCTTACTGACCCTAGAACTGACCCTGTACATAGATTACTAACCCTAGAACTGACCCTGTATATAGCTTACTGACCCTAAAACTGACCCTGGAACTGACCCTGTACATAGCTTACTGACCCTAGAACTGACCCTGTATATAGCTACTGACCCTGTATATAGCTTACTGACCCTGGAACTGACGCTGGAACTGACCCTGTATATAGCTTACTGACCCTGGAAATGGCCCTGTACATAGCTTACTGACCCTAGAACTGACCCTGCATATAGCTTACTGACCCTGGAACTGGCCCTGTATATAGCTTACTGACCCTGGAAATGGCCCTGTACATAGCTTACTGACCCTAGAACTGACCCTGCATATAGCTTACTGACCCTGGAACTGGCCCTGTATATAGCTTACTGACCCTGGAACTGGCCCTGTATATAGCTTACTGACCCTGGAAATGGCCCTGTACATAGCTTACTGACCCTAGAACTGACCCTGCATATAGCTTACTGACCCTGGAACTGGCCCTGTGTATTGCTTACTGACCCTGGAACTGACCCTGTACATTGCTTACTGACCCTGGAACTGGCCCTGTGTATTGCTTACTGACCCTGGAACTGACCCTGCATATAGCTTACTGACCCTAGAACTGACCCTGCATATAGCCACTGACCCTGGAACTGACCCCGTATATAGCTTACTGACCCTGGAACTGGCCCTGTATATAGCTTACTGACCCTGGAACTGACCCCGTATATAGCTTACTGACCCTGGAACTGACCCTGTATATAGCTTACTGACCCTGGAACTGACCCTTGAACTGACCCTGTACATAGCTTACTGACCCTAGAACTGACCCTGTATATAGCTTACTAACCCTAGAACTGACCCTGTATATAGCTTACTGACCCTGAAACTGACCCTGGAACTGACCCTGTACATAGCTTACTGACCCTGGAACTGACCCCGTATATAGCTTACTGACCCTGGAACTGACCCTGTATATAGCTTACTGACCCTGGAACTGACCCGGTACATAGCTTACTGACCCTGGAACTGGCCCTGTGTATAGCTTACTGACCCTGGAACTGGCCCTGTATATAGCTACTGACCCTGGAACGGACCCTGTATATAGTTACTGACCCTGGAACTGACCCCGTATATAGCTACTGACCCTAGAACTGACCCTGTATATAGCTTACTAACCCTAGAACTGACCCTGTATATAGCTTACTGACCCTGAAACTGACCCTGGAACTGACCCTGTACATAGCTTACTCACCCTAGAACTGACCCTGTATATAGCTACTGACCCTGGAACTGACCCTGTATATAGCTACTGACCCTGGAACTGACCATGCAAATAGCTTACTGAACCTAGCTACTGACCCTGGAACTGGCCCTGTATATAGCTACTGACCCTGGAACTGGCCCTGTATATAGCTACTGACCCTGTAAACTGGCCCTGTATATATCTACTGACCCTGTAAACTGGCTCTGTATATAGCTACAGACCCTGTAACTGGCCCTGTATATAGCTACTGACCCTGGAACTGGCCCTGTATATAGCCACTGACCATGGAACTGGCCCTGTATATAGCTACTGACCCTGTAACTGGCCCTGTATATAGCTTACTGACCCTGGAACTGGCCCTGTATATAGCTACTGACCCTGGAACTGGCCCTGTATATAGCTTACTGACCCTGGAACTGGCCCTGTATATAGCTACTGACCCTGGAACTGGCCCTGTATATAGCTTACTGACCCTGGAACTGGCCCTGTATATAGCTTACTGACCCTGGAACTGGCCCTGTATATAGCTTACTGACCCTGGAACTGGCCCTGTATATAGCTTACTGACCCTGGAACTGGCCCTGTATATAGCTTACTGACCCTGGAACTGACCCCGTATATAGCTTACTGACCCTGGAACTGGCCCTGTATATAGCTTACTGACCCTGGAACTGGCCCTGTATATAGCTTACTGACCCTGGAACTGACCCCGTATATAGCTTACTGACCCTGGAACTGGCCCTGTATATAGCTTACTTACTTTCTTGTGTTCTTCTTATTTCCGTGTTTTTGTTCTACTTTACCTTTTTTATAGTCCTACTGATACTGATTACTGCATTGCTGGGAAAGAGCAGGCAGGGAAGGCATTTCACTGTACTTGTGCACGTGACAATCAAACTTTAAACACACACAGCACTCTGACTACACTATAAGAGGCAGAGGTTGTTAATTGACAGAAAGCTACTTAAAGACGTGTCATCAAACAAAGTGATTCAATACAGTTTGAGCTACTCAACCACTCCTTAATGCGATACGTGGAAGACTGGGAACATACAGTAAATGTCAAGGTTTATTTATAACAGATTACTGGGCAGGCAGGAACTATGGACCATGAATCCATACTGAACATTAAGTAACAACATGTTGGGGGGGAAATTATTCATCCTACCTCTAAGCAGTGCTTGATATCTGTAAAAATATGATTCTAATTATATTCCACATATCCCTACTTTATCATAAAAAAGTCTAGGAATTTCGGGATTCCACTGCCTCTCCCCAACCGAAGAAGCCTTGAGTGTCAATGACCTGAAGCATTTGCGCTCTGGCCATCAAGTCCCAGACCACATCATCCGACTGCAGTGCTACAGGCTTTGACTGCATCCCCTCCCCTCTCTGTCAGGCCACAGCAACGTTCAGGAAGGCTCTGTCCTCAATAACAAACTACGTATGTCATTCATTCATTGGATGTCATAAGGTGAATGCACCAATTTGTAAGTCGCTCTGGATAAGAGCGTCTGCTAAATGACTTAAATGTAAATGTAAAATTCACACATTTATATATATCACCATCCTAACAAGATCACATTGTAGCTGAGAAAGGGATGTGTGCCATGCAGCATTTTTTATTTTTTATTTCACCTTTATTTAACCAGGTAGGCTAGTTGAGAACAAGTTCTCATTTACAACTGCGACCTGGCCATTGTTGAAGAAGAGCAAGGCATTTCATACTAGCCATGACAAGAGATATAATGCATTCGGAAAGTATTCAGACCCCTTGACTTTTTCCACATTTTGTTACGTTACAGCCTTATTCTTAAATTTATTAAATATTTTTTCCCCTCATCTATCTGCACACAATACCCCATAATGACAAAGCAAATACAGGAAAAACAGACCTTTTGCTCAGTAAATTGTTGGGCCAGCATCCCGGAGCTGCCTCTTCACTGTTGATGTTGAGACTGGTGTTTTGTGGGTACTATTTAATGAAGCTTCCAGTTGAGGACTTGTGAGGCATCTGTTTCTCAAACTAGACACTCTAATGTACTTGTCCTCTTGCTCAGTTGTGCACCGGGGCCTCCCACTCCTTTTTCTATTCCGGTTAGAGCCAGTTTGCGCTGTTCTGAGACGGGAGTATTACACAGCTTTGTATGAGATCTTCAGTTTCTTGGCAATTTCTTGCATGGAATAGCCTTCATTTCTCAGAACAAGAATAGACTGACGCGTTTCAGAAGAAAGTTCTTCGTTTCTGGACATTTTGAGCCTGTAATTAAACCCACAAATGCCGATGCTCCAGATACTCACCTAGTCTAAAGAAGGACAGTTTTATTGCTTCTTTAATCAGAACAACAATTTTCAGCTGTTCTAACATAATTACAAAAGGGTTTTCTAATGATCAATTAGCCTTTTAAAATGATAAACTTGGATTAGCTAACACAACGTGCCATTGGAACACAGGAGTAATGGTTGCTGATAATGGGCCTCTGTACGCATATGTAGATATTCCATAAATCTGCCGTTTCCAGCTACAATAGTCATTTACAACATTAACAATGTATCCACTGTATTTCTGATCAATTTGATGGTATTTTAATGGACAAAAAAATTGCTTTTGTTTCAAAACCAAGGACATTCTAAGTGACCCCAAACCTTTGAACGGTAGTGTATGTAAATACGTTTTTTCTGCAGAAATGTCTAAAAACCTGTTTTCTCTTAGTCATTATAGGGTATTGTGTGTAGATTGAGGATTTTTTAAATGTGATCCATTTTAGTATAAGGCTGTAACGTAAACATTTTGGGGAAAAAGTCAAGGGGTCAAGTCACGGGGTCTGAATACTTTCCGAAGGTAATGTAACTCAAACAATATAGTGATATTGTAACTCTTATGTACCATAAGGGTATAGTACTTTCAGATCAATGCTCTCATTTCATCATGAAATTGTCAACAATATTTCAGAAAAGAGCATGTAGGTATAGGCCTAGGCCTTCTGAAAAATGTAAATCTCTATATCTGTTTTCTAAGAAGACATTAAGTTGATCAACTCCCTCAGGGCTGACGCAGGAGAACAGCTGTATTTTCCCACTCCTGTCCTCCACATTTCCCTTTGATTCAGTTCAGTACCATCCAAACAAAATCACGGATGTTTTTGCAACATAAATCCAAATCACCAACAATAATGCTGATGATGCAGCTAATGCCTTAGCCATGTTCACAACACCTGCAGAGTGCAGACCCTTTCTTTTTCTGCAGGGTCATACATCAATCGCATCTGGACAGGTTCATAGCAATTCAGAGAATGAAATTGGGCAATATTTTTCTCCTGACACAAACCTATTCACTCCTATCGGTGGTAAAGGTCTCAGGATTATAGCAATAGACAGAGATATGAACAACACGTATGACATATGACTCACTATGTTGTCATCCAGGTGTCAAGGCTCTGTGTGATAATGATGACCGTGCCCAGATGGAAAACTCCCAGAAGTAATTCTGACATCACAAAATGGAGTAATTGTCCACTCCTCAAGGCTGGGCTGTTTGTGCAGGGAGTTGGTTGTGGTGGTGGTGGTGAAAGCATTGACAGAAGAAAGCCTTGTGAGGCACCTCCATTCCTCCATAGAAAAGTTATCTTCGGTGCTAGGCTAGCAAACACATTGCACAAAACGTGTAGTTACGGTGTTGTTAACTTAGACCATGATGAGTTACAATTAATAACAACTGGTACGTGGCAGGTGACTTAAATTAACCAGTAAAACCAGTGACCTTTCATCAGGTTTGTCCTACTGAGATCTGACTCAGCAAACCCTACATTCATTAAAGCAGGCAGAGCACTCCATTCTTGTAGGCTCTATTTTCTCAAGAATAAAACTGAAAGTAACAAGAACAGTATAATGATGTATTCCTGAGCAACATGGGAAATCCTCATGTGGCATGCTGTCAGCCACCCTCGGTGCTCCTGGCTATGCTCAATGCACAACTGCCACATTGGATTTCAACTTTTAATCAGTACATTATTTAAGTCTCATACAGCTGCAACTGCAATGGCATTTGGAAATCATGACCCATCTTGAGTTGGGCTCTGGGATGGTGCAACTGTTGAGAAAGTGAGCTTATGGTTGTGTGGGGGTAAGGGCTGAGTGTGTATGTGTGTATCCCACAACTGTTGCGAAAGAAGAAGTAAAAGATGTAAGGTACAATAGAGGATGATCCACAGCTATATATAATACAAATCGAGGTGACGGCAATGGAAATGCATATGGCAATTGATTTACTTCAATTCGGTAAATGGAACTGTATGCTCTTTTCAAAGAATGGATCCCAGTCGGTTCAGGGCTATGGGATACAGGGGGTCGAGGGTGGTCTGCCGGGCATTGGGATGACAAGCCATCTCGAGATGAGGCCTTTTAGCGGGTGGAATAGTAGGGACCAATTGGAGGTTTACTTAGTAGAAATGCAAATATCATGGTACAACTATATAGACACTCAATCATGATGTTACTTTTTAATAGTACGTTTACAAAAATATATTCTGATTAAAAGAATGAAAGGTGTGTCTCATGGTAAGTGGTGAAATAAGTATAGCCAGTTACAATTGTAATGGCTTAGCAGATAATAAGAAAAGACGATCAGTATTTACCTGGCTAAAAGAGAAGGATTATAATATTTATTGTTTACAGGAAACCCATTCAACAGTTTTAGATGAAGTTTTGTGGAAAAAGAACTGGGTGGGCAAAATATATTTCTCCCATGGGCAAAGAAATTCAAAAGGGGTGATGATCTTAATTAACAATAATTTTGATCCAAATGTGCAAATTGTCCAAACAGATCCTCAAGGTAGATGGATTATTTTAAATATGTTATTGGACAATAAACAAATATGGCTTGTTAACCTATACGGTCCGAATAATGATGATCCAAGCTTCTTTGAAAATATATATAAGAACTTATCAACTCTACAAGCAACACTAGACTCTATTATTATAATGGGAGATTTTAATACGGTATTAAATAGCTCTATAGACCGGAAAGGAAATCACACTACAAATTATCACCCTCAGGCACTTAAGGAAATCATGAATGTCATGGATATATTGGAATTAGTGGATATATGGAGACTTAAATACCCTGATTTAGTGAGATATACATGGCGGAGGCTGAATCAAGCTAGTCGTCTTGACTACTTTCTTATTCCATTCTCTCTGGCACCAAAAGTTAAAAAAGTGTTGATAGGGGATAGAATGCGGTCGGATCATCACCTAATTGGCATATATATTTCTCTTACAGAATTTCCACGTGGGCGAGGATATTGGAAATTTAATCAAAGTCTACTAGATGATAAATTGTTTAGAACTAGGACAGAAGATTTTATAACTGACTTTTTCAGACATAACATAGGTACAGCAGATCCCCTTATTGTATGGGACACTTTTAAGTGTGCCTTTAGAGGCCATGCAATTCAGTACTCATCTATAAAACAAAAGCAATTTAGATCAAAAGAGTCCATATTAACAAAGGAAATTGAAGGACTAACAGTACAGTTAGATAGCAACAAAAACGGTACCATAGAGATACACAATAATTTAGAGGAAAAACAAAAAGAAATGGAGGAGCTTATTCAAGAAAGATCCAGTGTAATATATTATAAAAATAAAGCGAACTGGATGGAATATGGGGAAAAATGCACCAAATTCTTTTTCAATCTTCAATATAGAAATGCTACCAAAGAAAATGTATTAAAACTTGTGACAAATGATGGAGTCACGCATGATTCACCAAATGATATTTTGAAAGAGGAAGTAAAGTACTTTAAGAATATGTTTTCGTTTCAGGCTCCTCCATCTCCACTAACTGAAACTAATTGTATGGATTTTTTTCCTATTAATAATGTAAAATTAACATCTGAACAGAAAGACTCATGTGAAGGCCAAATTACAGAGGAGGAACTGCTTGTTGCAATTGGGGCCTTTAAAGATGGGAAAACTCCAGGGCTGGATGGCATACCAGTGGAAGTATACAAAAGTTTTTTGATATACTCAAAGGACCATTATTAACTTGTTTTAACCACTCCTATATAAATGGTAGATTATCAGACACACAACAAGAAGGTCTGATATCGTTATTACTGAAACAGGACCCAAGTGGTATATATAAAGATCCAGTCCAATTAAAAAATTGGAGACCTCTTACACTTCAGTGTTGTGATGCAAAAATCCTAGCAAAATGCTTGGCGCATAGAATAAAAAAAGTTTTGTCAGATATTATTCATCCTAATCAGACAGGTTTTTTACATGGATGATACATTGGAGATAATATAAGGCAAGTACTGGAAACAATAGAACACTATGAGATATCGGGGACACCAGGCCTGGTTTTCATAGCTGATTTTGAAAAGGCTTTTGATAAAGTACGACTGGAGTTTATATATAAATGCCTAGAATATTTCAATTTTGGGGAATCTCTTATAAAATGGGTTAAAATTATGTATAGTAACCCTAGGTGTAAAATAGTAAATAATGGCTACATCTCAGAAAGTTTTAAACTATCTAGAGGAGTAAAACAAGGTTGTCCACTATCGGCATATCTATTTATTATTGCCATCGAAATGTTAGCTGTTAAAATTAGATCAAACATTAATATTAAAGGATTAGAAATCCATGGCTTAAAAACTAAGGTGTCATTGTACGCTGATGATTCATGTTTTCTTTGAAAACCACAACTAGAGTCTCTCCAGGGCCTCATAGAGGATCTAGATACCTTTGCTATCCTCTCTGGATTAAAACCAAATTATGATAAATGTACCATATTACGTATTGGATCACTAAAAAATACACATTTTATATTGCCATGTAGTTTACCAATTAAATGGTCTGACGGAGATGTGGACATACTCGGTATAAAAATTCCAAAAGAAAGAAATGATCTCACTCCAATAAATTTTTATAGAAAGTTAGCAAAAATAGATAAGATCTTGCTACCATGGAAAGGAAAATACCTGTCTATTTGTGGAAAAATCACCCTAATTAGATCTTTAGTCATATCACAGTTTACCTATTTGCTTATGGTTTTGCCTACACCTAGTGACCTGTTTTTTAAATTATATGAACAAAAAATATTCAATTTTATTTGGAACGGCAAGCCAGATAAAATTAAAAGGGCCTATTTATATAACGAATATGAATTCGGAGGGCAGAAATTATTAAATATTAAAGCATTAGACCTCTCACTAAAGGCATCGGTCATACAAAAGTTATACTTAAATCCAAACTGGTTCTCTAGTAAACTGGTACGAATGTCTCATCCTATGTTCAAGAAGGGCCTTTTTCCCTTTATTCAGATTACACCTGCTCATTTTCGGTTGTTTGAAAAGGAAATGATCTCCAAAATATCCTTATTCTTTAAACAAGCCTTAGAAAGTTGGTTGCAATTTCAGTTTAATCCACCTGAAAGGACGGAACAAATAGTACAACAAATATTGTGGTTAAATTCAAATATAATAATTGATAAAAAAACTGTATTTATCGAAGAAATGTTTAAAAAAGGTATAATTTTTGTGAATGATATCATAAATAGGACTGGTGGAGTTATGTCACACATGCAGCTAACACAGACATATGGAAAAGTCTGCTCTACCCAAAATTACAACCAATTAATTGCAGCATTACCACAAAAATGGAAGAGGCAAGTAGAAGGGGAAAAAAGTAAGGAACTTGTATGTCGGCCCTGTATTAAAGAACAAAAATGGTTAAAGAAAAGTGTGATAAATAAAAACATATACCAATTTCATTTAAGGACCAAAAAACTAACAGCTGTGCCATACAAATTGCAAAATAGTTGGGAAGAGATTTTCGATGTACCCATTCCATGGCACATGGTTTATGAATTGATACGCAAAACAACGCCGGATTCAAAACTTAGAATTTTTCAATATAAATTACTGTACAAAATTCTTGCAACTAATAGAATGTTATATATATGGGGTATACAATCTTCCCAGCTCTGCAGATTCTGTTGTGAGGAGGCAGAGTCATTAGATCATTTATTTTGGTATTGTCCATATGTAGCTCGTTTTTGGTCACAGGTCCAGGAATGGCTGAAGAATTGCAACATTTGCCTAAAACTAACGCTACAGATAGCAATACTGGGGGATTTGAAAAGCCATAGTCAATCAATCAATAATATAATAATTATTTTGGCAAAGATGTTTATTTTTAATTTACAATCTGTAGAAGCTATGAGAATAGGAAGGTTCAGGTCTTTTGTGAAGCATCACAGCACAGTTGAGAAATGTATGGCAAATAGAAATCCGAAATGGATGATGTTGGAAGATAGATGGGAGGGGTTGGGTGGAGCTGAAGGGTGGGACTAATAACAAGATAAACAATATAGGGCATACGGGATCTGTGAAATGTGTATAGGTGCGGAGCTTTTGTGAAATAGCACAGTTACAAGTGGAAATAAAATTGGATGGACAACAGAAATAGAGGAAGGACTAAGAACAAATAAGAGAGAACTATTGTAAAGTGGACTGTGTCTGTAAGATAGGTATAAGATGTAGAAATTGAAGGTAAAAGCAGAAGTGTTTATAAGTTTACTCCAATTGGGGGATTGGTGGTAGGGTCGCGGGGAATAATAATAAAGGCATATTCTTTAAAAAAGTATGTATGTCTATATAGGTATGTGTATGTATATATGTGTATATGTATGCATACGTATATGGATATATATATTTACCCAAAAAAATATGGGGGAATGGAAATGATGCAGACAATTACATTGGAAGCAACATTCTTTCCGCAATACTAAGCTGATCCACCCCTAGAAAAAAAAAAAAAAAAAAAAAAAAAGTCAAAGCAGTTTCTCAACTAGTGTACAAAATTGCTTTCTGAATTTCGAGAGGAAGATGTATTACACGTTGAGACAAAATATCCATATTTGATTGGTTGCAATTTATAATTGAAGAAATTCAGTTGTTTGGTGCACAACTACATGTAGCCTAAAGGTATAGATAACAGATTGTCATGTTAGAAGGTGAAAAACGATTTGCATTGAAATTACCTCAAATATTATTCTAACGAGTGGTATCCAATCCGATAAGATCCTTATTAGACAGTTTTTAGGTTTATGGTTTAAATTCAGTTCTCCCCAAAAAGTGAGCTCATGGTTTGATAAAGATGAAGCTTCTTATCCACACATATGATATCAGCCATTATTAATCCCTTGTCCCCATCGTTATACCACATCTGCTTCTTCTCCAGGCAAATCACATGTTAACATGTCAGGATACCACCTGACTAATGACTACTAATAACATACTGTACAAGTCTGAGCAAAACGACAGCGGTAAAAACAGATGGGATAGTTAGTATGTGATATCCCAGAAACAAAAAGCAGTTGATATGGTTTGGGCTTCAGCACAGTAAACCAGTGGGTTTGTCATAAGTTAGACTATTATTACAATGGCCATTAGTTTAAAATGGAGGATATTATATTCACATGGGGGTGCGTGCTACACACACACACATGCAAGCACACACACACTACAACCTGGAGGCTGAAATGTAGAATGTGTACACTGACACATCTCAGTGGTCTTGCAGCAGTCAGTGGTAGCCTTAACCTCTCCACATTGTAGCCACTCCCGGGCAGATTTATGACAACTGAACACCGCTGCTGTCACATGAGTGATGGTGTGTCCTGAGCACAAAGTACAAAGGCGTATACTCCTGTATAAGTTTATGACTCCATCACAAAAATGTAGGCTATAAGATTACAATGAAACTTTGGCCGCTGGTTCGAATATCCGAGCCGACAAGGTGAAAAATCTGCCAATGTGCCCTTGAGCAAGGCACTTAACCCTAATTCGCTCCAGTGGCGCCGTACTACTATGGCTGACCCTGTAAAACAACACATTTCAGTGTGCCTATCCGGTGTATGTGGGGGAAAAAACATGCAAAAAAACAAACATCACACCACTTGGCATGAGTGCAGTAGATTTACGCTCACTGAACAGCATCCCCAGGCTACATTTTAATGGTCTCAATGCATCCATAGAAACAGTAGCACTTATACTAATAACTTAATTTCCTATAGGGCATAGCTGTCCAAATACATAACAATGATGGCTCTAATTCTGCATGTATCAAACCTTTTTATAAGCAGTTAAGCTATTGACCAAATGATTGAAGTGTAATGCATTGGCATCCACACTACAGTATAAGCCTCCTATGTAGTACACTGCATTACTTACTTATCATAGACCACCAGATTAGTTTAAAAAACTTGGTGTACATTTAGACATCAGGCATTACAAGCTAAAACCTTATATTTAAATTATTAATCATTCAATTAATAAATCAACCAAGCTATTATACTGAGGCCATAGCGGATTAAATGCCCAGCAGTAGGTCTATAGCAGTAAGTAGTTGGTAAAAGAAAAGTGCTAAGGTTTTGTGTTAAGATCTTCATTCCTTACAGGTATTTAAATCTGTTTGGCACAATACATTCTCAGGCCCGGGAGAAATAGTATTTCCCTGGAGGCAAATACATTTTCACGGTGCAGTCCAGACGGCAACAGACTGAACTGAACGCATCTCCACTTTTAAGACCGGTACTTTTCCATGGAGCGTGAACTACTTGAGAATTGATCGATCTGCAAAAAAAAGCTCGCTGTTTTTAAGACATGTCCTATTGCCTATTTAAAACAGGGTTGGCTTATTTAATTTGTTTAGGATCATCAATCATTATTGTCTGTTAGAGTAATGATATTCATAAAATATGATTCACCTGTTTCTCGGGACGGTACAGCACCCAACAAATACGACTGGTTCACACGTAATTTGAACAGACTTGGTCATGATAACGGTTTTATTTTAGTGCTGTGCCATGGACATGGTGATTATGGGATACAATGTATCAAATTACTCCCGTAATCATTTTGTAGCGTTGGGTTAATTTCGCCTGCAATAATGTATCATCGTCTCAGGATTCAAACTTTATGCAATGACACTTTGTACTGGCAAGCTATGCCTGCTGTTTACCAAGACCTTGCCGCCAACACAGAGCTGACAAAAGTCACCCTCCCTCCGCCCGCCATTCCTTATGCTACCGCGAAATGTTGTATAGAAATGTGAACACGTTTCTTACTATGCCAAGCAATAAACTACCATTATGCAAAACCATTGTGTTGTATGACAATATGGGCAGAACAGCAATGCCATCCGACGCGGGCGTCATCTGTCATTCATTCATGTACCTGTCATCGTAGCAGAAATCAGCGCCCAGAGTGTTGACATAGAGGACCAAAGCCACAGCGCTGCACACGAATTCTGCAATCATTTCTCAAAAAAGAAAACAAGAAAAGAAAACGAAGAACAGTGGAGATAGATCTCAAATCCGATCTCTATTCTCTCTCTCCGTCTTTGTCAAGATGTCTCTACGAAAACAGAAATTCCAATTCCCCATCCTCGCAAAGTGTTGAAAGTGGATAATCCAGGCATCCTCCTTCTAACCCATTTTGAGCTAGAGGAAGGCAGTTTTGATCCGACACGAAATAGAACAAAACGGCCAGCATTTACGGTTTCTGTGACTGCATTTGCACGCCT
The DNA here is from genome assembly GCF_029448725.1 of Salvelinus fontinalis. Taxonomy (NCBI): domain Eukaryota; kingdom Metazoa; phylum Chordata; class Actinopteri; order Salmoniformes; family Salmonidae; genus Salvelinus; species Salvelinus fontinalis. The sequence continues at coordinate 28,662,091 of NC_074673.1, read as the reverse complement.
TTCCTACAAGACTGCTCCTATGATGCATAGTGAGTGGTCCGCTGGATAAACGTCGTGATTGAGCCGCGTGTGGTTCAAAGGATATTCTGCGCATGTGCGATGCCCCTCCTCCCAACAGTGAATAGAAGAAAGGATGCTAATGATTTGAGGATTAGGCTAGACTGCATGGTGATGGCACACCTCTTGATTGCGAACCGCTGGTATCCCCCATAGCCTTTCTATATGTATTCTAGCCGTGATTATATAGTCCATTGTGAGTGTGAATATGGCATTCTTGGTTTAAAGGAACAGGGACACCGGTCGCGCGTGTTTTTTACACCCTCTGGGGAGATCTTTGTATACAGAGCATAGTCGCATAATCTGGTTTTAAACCGAGCAGTAGGCTATAAACAGTACTTGGTTAGGGCCACACTGCCCCAGGCATACAAACACTAGGTTTGATCTACCCTCCACTGAAACCATTTTTTAAATATAAATATCATTTAAACTAATTGAATAGAACTACTGACCCACAAGGATACAAAATATTATTTATTCCGCCTTCAAATGTCTGTTGATTATTGGATTATAAAATCTGAAAATGGCATAATGGTTGTTGTTCATTACTCTTAAATAACCAATCAACAGACATTTGATTAGAGACTAAGGATTGCATGTCAGAAATGAGAATGTGAAATGAAAGGTGTCTTCTCTAAAGTGTTACAACACGTTAACCCTGTAGTAAATATTCCATTGAGGCTTGCCTTCAGAGGCAAAACACTCCACTTAAATTGCAATAAACCTGAGGCAGAAAAAATAGTCCAATTAAAAAAAAGAACAAACAATATTCTAAGCAGACTAAACTCCACTCCATGTTGAACGAAGTTTCTGATTAGAATACTCCACAAACGGAGTGGAGCAGAGACAAGACTTTGTGGAATCTAGCTCCGACTACATCAATTCGCCCAAGATCAATACTTAAAAAAATGTAAATTATGAAACGCCAACCTTGTACCTGTGTTCGTCCTCAGTATTTGCATACCTTTCTTTATTTCCATACTTTTTCAATAAACATTAATCAAATACAACCACAGACATCAGAAACTTCCTTCACCATGGAGTGGAGTTTATTCCGCTACCTCATGAGATCATTTGAAGTTAAATTGTGTTAAAGAAATCTACGGCAGAGAAATAATATGACCGCCTGGGGGGGAAAATATATTTCATGGGGAAGTAGGTATAATATCTGAATGACCTATTACTATAACTACATGGTTATAACACACTATAACAGATCCATTCATGTAGTATGAATCAAGGCAGGCGGGGTGTCTTTACAGCAATCATTTACTTTTTTCTTGATGTGTGGCCATTGCAGGCTACTACGACGAGTGCTTCCATTGGTCTTTGAAAACATCCAGTAGAGGGCTCACAGCAAGAAGAGCAACACTGACTGTTCTCAGCAACAGGGAGTCAAACTTTGAAGCAATGCAGCACAGTCATTCTTCCAACTGTATCAAGTGTTGTACACTAAAGCAAGTATTTTCAATATGCACTATTGGAATAATATAACCATTTGAGTGTTTGGATATGGAGAGATTGAGATGAAGTAGGGCGAACAGATGAGAAAAACTAAAACTACTCCATCGTGTGGTCCATAGACAAAGAGGCCAGTATTGTACACTGCACTTAGGCGCTTGAGCAATGGAGCAAACAGAGCATCTGCATCTCCACTTTCAAAATAGAGGTGCAAATGTATTTTTTTACACACCCACTTTCTTACCAGAAAAGTATCATGATCCATCAGGTAATTTGCCATTTTCAATGATTAGTAATGTTTTGAGCTGGTCTGCATTAAAATTGATATGTCCATTTTATATATGATATAATAATTAACAGATTGCATTTTGCATCCCCCATCGCCACAAGATGAATGCTTTTGCCCACTGGAAAGTTTTGCTTCCCTCCCACACACCACTGTTTTGGTTTAGTGCAGTTAGAAAGCACTAGTTGTACCATTGGTGTTGAAAAGGAAAAGACACCTGGAAAAGGAAATTGTTCATCTATTTTGTTGTACCGTTACATTTGTATCGTTGCTTCATGTCCAATGGACTCAAGGTGTTCCTACATATCATTTGAGAGGCGTCCACCACAAGCAAATTTTGTCATTTCACTTTGCCTGTACATGATGAGCACAGGCATGTCTGATTAGGCTTCACTGTATCGCAGCCTCTGGGAGAATCTCAATTGCTTGCGTCCTTTCTCCTTGCCTCAGAGGGGAGGGACCCCTGGCTTTCTCATCCAATGGGTTTTGAGAAGGAGAGAGGATGCGAGGAGTATGTGTAACAGTATAACTTTAAACCGTCCCCTCGCCCCGATACGGGCGCGAACCAGGGACCCTCTGCACACATCAACAACTGACACCCACGAAGGGTCGTTACCCATCGCTCCACAAAAGCCGAGCAAGGGGTAACACTACATCTAGGTTTCAGAGCAAGTGACGTAACTGATTGAAACGCTACTAGCGCGTACCCGCTAACTAGCTAGCCATTTCACATCCGTTACATATGCATTTGATATTCTGCCACTGACTTCCATCAGCCTACCTAAGATTGCACCTTTGGAGAAAACTTGAATGTACTGTAGCTCACAGGCTGTCAATGAGTAGCTCGCAAGAATATACCATAGACAGTACAGTATGAAGCACAGAAGGCTGGTGGCACCTTAATTGGGGAGGACGAGCTTGTAGTAATGGCTGGAGCAGAATGGGTGGAATGGTATCAAATACATTAATCATGTTGTTTCCATGTGTTTGATGCCATTCCATAGGCTCCGTTCCAGCCATTATTATGAGCCATCCTCCCCTCAGGAGCCTCCACTGGTATGAAGATAGGTTAAAACTGCTTCTCCAATAGAAATCTCTGATCACACTTGTAGGCGATGTCATGTTGACATCAGTTAGCTAAGCGTATGCGTAGAACTAAGCTATATAGAATTGTTTTAAGAAGGTCATACCAAGGAATATTTTGCTATTTGATTTTGGAATTTTAAGATGCCTTGAAGTATCAAAAAATATATGTAATAGTTTGACTGTGATAAGCGCTCAGGAAAGAAGAGGGTCTTGTATGCTACATTAATGATACAAGGCATTGCCATTGCACAGCCATAGGCATTTACAAGCACCACTGCTGAGGTTGCTGCCTTTTTGAAGATTGTGTTCCATCATATAATATAACCAGTTAATATTACGGTTTCAATAAATCAATCATAAATGCCACTTGTTTTTTTATTGACTGAATATATATGGGGCAGTTTAGCTATTATGATTTGTTATCTGTAATGGTTATGATACATTAGACACTGTTGGCATATCAATAAAGAGAGAAAAATAGAAGAAGTTTTCTTGAGTTTTAAAAAATGCATGTATTTTTTAATTGGAGTACTCAAGTTCAATATAATTTATTGCGGCAGAACCAGAAAAATAGTTGTGTTCTGTTCATAAATATGATTCCCTCTGTGAAGAAACAGTATAAAAATATATATTTGCATCCCACTTTCAGACAAAGCCAAGCACCCAAAGCAATTGATGAAATGCTATTTGAATAGAGAGTCCCCCATCTAGGAAGGTATCAATGTGGCCATTCACTGAACAGCAAGAGACGATGATGTAATACATTTCAAGAATTAATTAAACTTTATGTGCCTGTAACCCATCTGCCAGGCAATGTCTGTGATCAGGCAATGTTTTCTGCATTGACAGTGAAAGCAGTATAATTAAAACAAGGACATTTAAATATGTAGTAGTTGTAGTAATTATGTTAGATAGTTACTTTCAAACCTAAGGCTTTTTTCGGCAGGGACCAAAGTATCCAATTCTACTTGCTATTTCTTATTTTTTTTTATTTTACCTTTATTTAACTATGCAAGTCAGTTAAGAACAAATTCTTATTTTCAATAACGGCCTAGTGGTGGTTAACGTCCTTGTTCAGGGGAAGAACGACAGATTTTTACCTTGTCACCTCGGGGATTTGAGCTAGTCCAACGCTGTAACCACTAGGCTACCTGCCACCCCCTATTAACTCAATACGAAGCACATTTTGGTAATTTATCAGACACTCTTATCCAGAGCGACTTACAATAGTGATTTCATACATTTTCATACTTTTTTTCATAATTGTCCACCGTGGGAATCGAACCCACTAACTCTGGAGTTGCAAGCGCCATGCTCTACCAACTGTATTACACAGGAGAGTAGAGAGCAATAAGGGAATGACTTAAACTCCTTAATGTCATCGAAGTTCAATGATTTATTGACTAAGCAGAAATTAAGCCTTGCTAGTGTACAGCACAATGTAAGCAAAAGCAGCAAACATACTGTATGAACATGAAACACCATTTTATACAGTCACTTCATTCTATGGCTAAAACTTTCCAGTGATACTGTATATTGACAGCGGCTATTGAATGATGTACATTGTGTGAAATGTGTACACAATTTGTGTGTGTACAGTACAAGTCAAACGTTTGGACACACCTACTCATTCAAGGGTTTTTGTTTATTTGTACTAGTTTCTACATTGTAGAATAATAGTGAAGACATCAAAACTTTGAAATAACACATATGGAATCATGTAGTAACCAAAAGAGTGTTAAACAAATCTAAATATATTTTATATTTGAGATTCTTCAAATTAACCACCCTTTGCCTTGATGACAGCTTTGCCCACTCTTGGTATTCTCTCAACCAGCTTCATGAGGTAGTCACCTGGAATGCATTTCAATTAACAGGTGTGCTATGTTAACAGTTAATTTGTCGAATTTCTTTGCTTCTTAAAGCATTTCAGCCAATCAGTTGTGTTGTGACAAGGTAGGGGTGGTATACAGAAGATAGCCCTATTTGGTAAAAGACCAAGTCCATATTATGGCAAGAACTGCTCAAATAAGCAAAGAGAAACGACTTTAAGACATGAAGGTCAGTCAATCCGGAAAATTTCAAGAACTTTTCAAGTTTCTTCAAGTGCAGTCGCAAAAACCATTAAGCACTATGATGAAACTGACTCTCATGAGGACCGCCACAGGAAAGGAAGACACAGAGTTTCCTCTGCTGCAGAGGATAAGTTCATTAGAGTTAACTCTACCTCAGATTGCAGCCCAAATAACTGCTTCCGAGTTCAAATAACAGACACATCTCAACATCAACTGTTCAGAGGAGACTGTGTGAATCAGGCCATCAAGGTCCAATTACTGCAAAGAAACCACTGCTAAAGGACACCTATAATAAGAAGCGACTTGCTTGGGCCAATAAACACAAGCAATGGACATTAGACAGGTGGAAATCTGTCCTTTGGTCTGATGAGTCCAAATGTAAGATTTTTGGTTCCAATCTCGTGTCTTTGTGAGATGCAGAGTAGGTGAATGGATGATCTGTGCATGTGTGGTTCCCACCGGGACGCATGGGGGAGGAGGTGTGATGGTGTGGTGGTGCTTTGCTGGTTACACTGTCAGTGATTTATTTAGAATTCAGGCACACTTAACGAGCATGGCTTCCACAGCATTCTACAGCGATATACCATCCCATCTGGTTTGCGCTTAGTGGGACAATCATTTGTTTTTCAACAGGACAATGACCCAACACACCTCCAGGCTATGTAAGGGATATTTTATGAAGGAGAGTGACGGAGTGCTACATCAGATGACTTGGCCTCCACAATCACCCGACCTCAACCCAGTTGAGATGGTTTGGGATGAGTTGGACCGCGGAGTGAAGGAAAAGCAGGCAACAAGTGCTCAGCATATGTGGGAACTCCTTCAAGACTGTCGGAAAAGCATTCCTCATGAAGCTGGTTGAGAGAATGCCAAGAGTGTACAAAGCTGCCACCAAGGCAAAGGGTGGCTACTTTGAAGAATCTCAAATATAAAATATATTTTGATTTGTTTAGCAATTCTTTGGTTACTACATGATTCCATATGTGTTATTTCATCATTTTGATGTCTTCACTATTACTTGTACTGTACATGCGTGTGTGTTTGTCAAAGTGTGGCATTCTCCCACATCTAGTACCATTCCACCAAATAACATCTGTCTTCAGACATAAGACTAAAAGGAGTAACATAGGACATAGAAAGGTCCTTTAATGACAGTGCAGAGAGAGTATCTATGATAATCCTATTTCTCACAGACACAGTATTGTTCAACGGAACACCCATCGTCATTCCAATCCCCTGGGTCTGTTGAGCGGTGTACAAACTCCCCACAGTCCTGCTCTGTTTCTTTCCAGCTATTAGGCTGTCCATCCCCCCAATACCTGCAGTTGAAACAACACATAGAATCAAACTGTCAACTCTATCAGTCTACTACTCCAGTCAATGTTTTCTAATAGACACAGAACTCTTCAAATGCCTTACGTGGTAGTCAGTGGTGTGCCGTCCACCCATTTCCAGGTTCCCTCAGCAAATGTGTCAGTCAGACCAATCCAGATTTGTTTATTTGCTCCGTTTAACCCATTGATAAATATCTGTCATTGCGGCACAGAAAAAAAAAACATTGCTCACACATATCCTCTATCTCCCACCTCTCTCTCTGTCTTTATCGCTCTCACCTGTTCCTCTCTGTTGTTTATGATCACAAGGTGGGCTTCTCTCCTTAGACAGTCCATTCTGCTCTCCTCCCAGGTTTTATTCACAGTTGAGAGGAAGTAACAGCTGGTTTCGAACTTCATCCATCCTTCGTGACAAGGTCTCTCTAGAAGTTTTCCTTACTTTATTTACAAACATTGATTTATACCACTCTCATTGAATGAAGTAGCAAGAAAACAACACGACACAGAAAGGACTTCTAATGAAGTCAAATGTCATTTTATTCACCTTTGAGCATCTTGTTCAGTCTGATTGTCTCCCTCTGTAGCTGGTCTCTATCTTTAGTCAGGGTGCTATAACTGGTCTGTAGCTGGTCTCTCTCTTTAGTCAGGGTGCTATAACTGGTCTGTAGCTGGTTTCTCTCTTTAGTCAGAGTACTATAACTGGTCTGTAGCGGGTCTCTATCTTTAGTCAGGGTGCTATAACTGGTCTGTAGCTGGTCTCTCTCTTTAGTCAGGGTTTTATAATTGATCTGTAGCTGGTCTCTCTCTTTAGTCATGTTGTTGTAGCTGGTCTGTAGCTGGTCTCTCTCTGGAGAATAATGCTGACCAGTGACTAGGGGAACAGTGAAACATTGAAAACATTTATCAATAATTATGTCACTGAAGATGATCAATGTTTTAGTGAAAACATACTAAACTTACAGTGTACACACAGGCCTATGATCCCAGCCAGTAGGAGAACACACAGCAGCCCCAGACACAATGCAGCAACGTTGTATGGTCTCTTCCACCACTGAAAATGTACTACATCACAAGATATTATCATACAATCTTTGCAATTACATTCATCGTTTATTTTATTTTTAGATCATGGAATTCATGGTTGAATAAAGAGAAAACAACACCTTAAAAACATCCATAAATGTATACATTTGTGCAATTTATATCTATACATTTATTTTTCCCCCAATTATTTTAGGCTGTCTGGCATTAATGTGCAAGCCTAACCTTTATGACCTAACTGTACTCACGCCAAATTGCCTACATGCCAATCGCCAAATGCTTTGGGGAACGGGCAGAAAAAGTTAAAGCTGCAATATGTAACTTTTTGGGCAACCCAACCAAATTCGCATAGAAATGTGAGTTACAGAACTGTCATTCTCGTTGAAAGCAAGGGATGAGACAGTATAAAGAAGGATTTTAAGCCTTGAGACAATTGAGACATGGATTGTGTGTGTGTGCCATTCAGAGGGTGAATGCGCAAGACAAAATATTTCAGTGCCTTTGAATGGGGTATGGTTGTAGGTGCCAGGCGCATCGGTTTGTGTCAAGAACTGCAACCTGTTGGGTTTTTCGCACTCAACAGTTTCCTGTGTGTATCAAGAATGGTCCACCACCCAAAGGATATCCAAGCAACTTGACACAACTGTGGGAAGCATTGGAGTTAAGCATCCCTGTGGAACGCTTTCAACACCTTGTAGAGTGCATGCCTCAACGAATTGAGACTGTTCTGATGGCAAAAGGAAGGTGTTCCTAATGTTTGGTATACACCATGTATAACTGTGCATTTGCATTCTCTCAACATGCTGACACAAATACATTATATTTCTCCACTCCTCTTCCAGAGTCAAAATGTAGCCTACATCATAACTTGTCTTTGTCCCCTTCATCTATACTGATTGAAGTGGATTTAACAAGTGACATCAATAAGAGATCGTAGCTTTCACCTAGATTCACCTGGTCAGTCAATGTTATGGGAAGAATGTTTTCTATACACAGTGTATACTAATGACTGGAGCGGAATCAGTGGAATGGTATCAAATACATCAAACACATAGTTTCCAGGGGTTTGATGCCATTCCATTTGCTTCGTTCCGGCCATTATTATGAGCCAATGCTGTAGAGGCACTGTAGAGGCACCTCCAATGCTGTAGAGGCACTGTCTTTATTGCCATCCTAAAAGCTGATAGTATTTCAACAACATAAAATATGCATCCAAGCCAAACTGAAATCTTATTAGAAACATATTGGGTCGTTTTCACAGCTTTCTATTTCCTTACAACCGGTCAAACTGATGCCATTTGGATCTTTTGCACAGAAAATCTTTCCCTCCTTTTTGATTATTGTATTTTCTCCCCGGTCCCTAAACGTTTGACAGAGAAAACTTGACCAATCTCAACTAGATTGAAGCATTCATTCTATCTATGTATGACATTATTCTGGTGATTAAGGCTTTATTTAGTCTTCTAGAACAGGATTTCTCAAACTCAGTCCGCCCCCCCCCCCCCCCCTTGGGTGCACCTTTTGGTGTTTGTCCTAGCACTACACAGCTGATTAAAATAACCAACTGACCATCAAGCTTTGATTATTTGAATCAACTGTGTAGTGCACAGAATCAACTGTGTAGTGCAAAAACCAAAACGCGCAACCAACGGGGCCACAGGGCCGAGTTGGGGAAGCCCTGTTCTCGGGCAACATACAGTATAATGACAGAAGAGAAGCTGCATGTATCTAATTATAGACAAGTTGACTAACAAATAGCTTATCAAAATGTTGGAAATTAAAAGCAGAAACATATCTAAATCATGTCAAAAAATCTTTCCACTGTCTCTGACTATAGCCTATGACACATTTTTATATTAGTGGGTGTGGTTCGGGTGCAGTCCTCAGATTTTCACTTTATCACATATAGTCAGGCGGTTGCAGGTGGATTATTAACAAATGCGGGTGGGTGCGGGTGAACAAACAGCTGACCCGCACCACTAGTGTGTGTGTGTGTGTTGGTACCTGAATATTTAACGCCATCTCTTGTTCTGGTCATGCTATGTGTGTCGTCATCAATATCCAATATCTTCATTGTGCTGGAATCATTGTCTTCTACCTGTGTTTGTAAAGATTCCCTCAGGCATCTGTACACATATGCTCAGATACCGTGTCTGTACCTTGCAGTACTTTAGGTCTAGATTCAGAAAATCTGATGGCTGCACGTGTACAGTATGTATTGGCAAAGTTTGTCAATCAAAAACACTTTAACCCAAAACACTGAAGCTAAAAAAGTCAAATATACTAGCATGCCAAATAAGCACACAGAAACAGACAGATTCTCAGACCCTCAGTGACACATTAGCCCACAAAATAGTCAGACAATGAATACAAAATAACAAATGTAATGGAAATAATTCTTACCATGGTCTTTGACATTTGAAAATGGATTAATCCAAATATATTGCACTTGTGTGGATTTAAGTAATATGATGAACCTACTGTACTGAAATGTATTGATCGAGCACCAAACGCAAGATCCTGGTCACCAAACGTGTTTTATAGTCCAAAATACAGTACATTTTGTGCCAACATCATCATACCGTTACTTGGTCAAACAATTATTAAGTAATAATATACCATTGGATGGTGGGTTGAGATTTAAGTAACTTGTGGTTGATTTGGGCGTACCCATCAAATGTGATGAGTAGTAAGAAACTATCCATCTGTCTAAGGTCTTATGGTTAGCTGAAAGTCAAGATAATGTGATTTCCCAGGAAAGGTGCTGCATAGGATTTAAGAGAGGTCATAGTCCTTTAGAAGACGAGGTGCAGTTCATGGTCGAACAAAGATTTTACAGAACAACATCCTTTAGCTGATATATTTTCTACTGTACTGGCGCTGTACTGGTCAATCCTCCTCTCTCACTCATACTTTACTATTTCATTGTTTCACTTCCCTCTCTCTTTCTTGTTCTTTCTCTCTTCGTTCTGCATTATTATGCAGATGCAGATATTGTGAAATCAAAAGGAAATGCTCCATAAGCAAACTCAAGTCACTCTCCTGAAATGTCTCTCAGAATTGTTCCTTGCAATAAGTTATTTTCATCTTTAATTTATTTTAATAAAGATTTGATACCAGTAGATTCACGTTTCGTTTATGCTTTATTGTTTTGTTTTGGTGAGTTTCAGTTTATTAAAAATATGTGGAACTCTATTTACGCTGCGCCTTGGTCTCATTCTAACAACGGGCGTGGCAGAAGATCCCATCAACAAAGGACCAAGCAGCGTGCCCAGGAGGAGGAAGTATCCTGGACTTGGGAAGAGATCCTGGATGGGAAGGGATCCTGGACTTGGGAGGAAATCCTGGCAGGACAAGATCACCATCCTTGGCGGGAGTCGCCTAGGAGCATGAGAGGACAGCAACGACGTCAGGGAGGAAGGCCACAGAAACCCCAATCATTTTTTGGGGGGGGCACATTGAGCAGTCGGCGGAGCCGAGGAGTGAACCAGAGCCAGTCAGGGAGTCGAGTGAGAAGCTCGATGCAAGATTCCGGAGAGAGGTGCTGGCGTTAAGAGCGCTGCAGAGCGGGCGTTCTGAGGTGCATGTCATCAGCCCGGTGCCACCTGTACCGGTCCCACGCATCAGGTCTCCAGTGCGCCTTCACAGCCCAGTGCGTCCTGTGCTAGCTTCCCGTACTTGCCGGGCTGGAGTGAGCATCCAGTCAGGAAAAGTTGTGCCAGCTCTGCGCTCTAGACCTCCAGTGCGCCTCCACAGTCCAGTATGTCCTGTGCCTCCTCTCCGCACTCGCCCTGAGGTGCGTGTCATCAGCCCGGTGCCACCTGTACCGGTCCCACACATCAGGTCTCCAGTGCACCTCCACAGTCCAGTACGTCCTGTCCCTCTTCCCCACACTCGCCCTGAGGTGCGTGTCATAAGCCCAGTGCCATCTGTACCGGTCCCACGCATCAGGTCTCCAGTGCGCCTCCACAGTCCAGTACGTCCTGTGCCTCCTCTCCGCACTCGCCCTGAGGTGCGTGTCATCAGCCCGGTGCCACCTGTACCGGTCCCACGCATCAGGTCTCCAGTGCGCCTCCACAGTCCAGTACGTCTTGTGCCTCCTCTCCGCACTCGCCCTGAGGTGCGTGTCATCAGCCCGGTGCCACCTGTACCGGTCCCACGCATCAGGTCTCCAGTGCGCCTCCACAGTCCAGAGCTTCCGGCGACAGTTTCCAGTCCAGAGCTTCCGGCGACAGTTCCCAGTCCAGAGCTTCCGGCGACAGTTCCCAGTCCAGAGCTTCCGGCGACTCTTCCCAGTCCCGAGCTTCCGGCGACAGTTCCACAGTCCGGAACCACCAACGACAGGCCACAATCCGGAACCACCAACTACGGGCCAAAGTCCGGAACCTCCAACGACGGGCCACAGTCCGGAACCTCCTGAGACGGTCTACATCCTGGAACCTCCTGAGACGTTCTACAGTCCGGAACCTCCTGAGACGGGCTACAGTCCGGAACCTCCTGAGATGGGCTACAGTCCGGAACCTCCTGAGACGGTCTACAGTCCTGAACCTCCTGAGACGGTCTCCAGTCCGGAGCCTCCAGCGACGAGCTGCAGTCCAGAGCCTCCAGCGGGGGTTCCCAGTCCAGAGCCTCCGACGACGATCTGCAGTCTGGAGCCTCCAGTGGTGGTTCCCAGTTCAGAGCCTCCGGTGACAATCCACGGCCCGGTGCCTCCAGCGACGACCCACGGTCCGGAGCTTCCGGCGATGATCCCCAGAACCGCCATGGAGGAAGACGTATCTGCGAGCGGAGTGGGTACTTGGTCCCGCACCGGAGCCGCCCCCGACGCCCTGCGTCATCCATCATAGATGCCCACCCGGACCCTCCCCTATTGAGTCAGGTTTTGTGGTAGGAGTCCGCACCTTTGGGGGGGGGGGGGGGTTACTGTCACGCACTGACCATAGTAAGCCTGACAGTACCCCCCACCCCCCCCAAATGGTGTTTTTTGTATTTCTATGGTTGTCTGACATGGTTCCCAATCAGAGGCAGCTATTTATCGTTCGAGGGAACCTGGAACCTGGAAATGAGTGTTTGGCACACCACTGACCACCAAGTAAGACATTTGAAGAGTTCTGTGTCTATTAGAAATCGTTGCCTGGAGTAGTAGGCTCTGATATAGTTGACAATTTGATTGTATGTGTTGTTTCAACAGCAGGTATTGGGGGGATGGACAGCCTAATAGCTGGAAAGAAACAGAACAGGACTGTGGGGAGTTTGTACACCATTCAACAGACCAGGGGATTGAAATGACGAAAGATGCTCCCGTGAAGAAATATACACTGAACTAGATATGGAAGAATGACACATGCACACACACACACACACACAAAGTGGGTGCACATTTTACACAATGTATATCTTCAATAGTAGCAATCAATAAATCACTGTTGAGTTTTAATTATGACTGTATAAAATAATGTTTTCTGTTTATACAGTATGTCTGCTCCTTTTGCTTACTGTACATCATGAAGAATTTGTACTTTCTGGAACTAAGACGGGAAGTGCTGCCTCGTACACAATAATTGATCTTGGTAGATAAAAGGTGCTCTTTGTTAAAGGAGTAAATTGGTCATCAGATCTCCCATTTCATTCAGACTAGCCTTTAGTTTTCAACAGCAGGGATTTGTAATAACCTTGCTGTCTGTCTTTCCGACATTTGCAACATTGTTTCAATATTGAAGCTGTCCTATGATAATGAACGTGTCGGAGTCGGGACGAGAGACAGGCTGGCAGCTTTTCTCAGCCAGACGAAGTCATGAATCAGCAAGCATCATTTTTATGGATATTTACAAAGAAATGTCAATAGAAAAACACGAAATGCAGCTAGTTTGCTGTCATTCCAGCTTCAGTTTGAAGTGATTGTGTTAGCTAGCTCTTCTGAACAGTAGCCTGGTGAGAGAGCAAATGTTCTATGCCAAGTGAAATTGCACATCTAGCTCATTGTTATGGATGTATCCCCAAAAAATCACTAGAAAACAGCTTAAACAAACGCAAATGCAGCTACTTTGCTGTTATTACGGCTGTACTGTTTGACGTGACTGTGTTAGCCAAAGTTGGCTAGCTAGCGAGCAAGGGATAAGAACATTGCCCACCATCATGGCAATGGAACATTTAGAACGAACAACTGGGTCTCGTCCATAGATTTAGAACAAAACGACTGGGTCTCTGGCAACTGAACCAATAGAACGAATGACTAGCAGGTTTGGGTAGCAACGCTACCTCTGTGTCAGAACTATAACGCTGAAATAGCATGAATACGTTCATCAAAATAACGTTTTTAATGCAAATATGTCAATCATTATTTGAATATGTTGGTAACCCGTTGCATAAAAGTGATAATGCCCACGAAGCCTATCAACACCCGTGCCAATAAATCCTCCAAACAACGGTTTCTCTGGCATTGTCACTTAAATGACCACCACCCCCTTCACTAAATGTCTTAGTATGCAATACACTAGACTTTTCTCTCATTGTGCTTCTGACAGGAATGAACAAATTGGGAAGTTGTTACAGTATTCATTGCCGGATCCAGGTTGTTATTATGCACATTAATGTCACACCTTCTTCTGATTTTCTTGTATGTTGTAGTCCTTTCCTGCAGACAATGACCAAAAGTGTCCTCTTTGGCCTCATGGGTAGAATGTTATTTATATTTATCATCATTTCATAATTAATAAAGATTATTTGTTTAATCATGACAAAAATCCAATGTTTCTAAGTCAAACAGTTTTGTTATATTGCAGTTTTTTGTGTTGTATGTAAAATTAAACATTGGAGTACAAACTCCAAAATTAAATACATCTCAATATCTGACATGGTACAGGTGTCTTCTTTTTTAAGCCCATAACCATGTGTGTGAGGTGTATACTTCTGTTTCAAAGTACATTTGTTTAAGACTACCAAGAATCACTCTGGTTGACCCTGATTTAGCCCACCGCAATAAATTAAGTGTTTTAATGGCAATGTCATTTTATGTCTAAAATTGGATTTAATCAATTCATCCAACCATTGACATTTTCTTTGTCATTGTACTCTCTCTGTGCTCCAGATGTGCTACTAAAGACTGGTGGACAGTAAGGTTTCTCATTTCTCTCCATTCTTAGAAAAACATTTGTGCTAGTGGGTTTGGTTGAGCTCAAGTTATTGCATCATCTCCTGCTGCTCCCCTTTCAGAGCACTCTCATACTGTGGTAGTGTTGATGAATCCTGTTCTGTTGTTGATTCCATAAAGCCTCAGCCCCGACACATGTGAGTTGTGCGTCTTGCTTTGTCTAACTATCCTCAGATCTTACATATTCAAGGAAGTACAGGGACGTTGCTCTGGGATTGTGGGGTAATAACAGGTTTTAAGGACTACTTCTGGGGGTAAAACAAGTACTGTCTGGAAAGATATTTAAAAGTGGAAGAAACGTGAGTGTGGTAAAAAGTGGAACTTACAGCAACTGAAGTTGGCTGTGGAGAGTAACATTGTATAAACTCCAATGGTAGCATCTACTGTACAGGCCCTTTTTGAAGGGATACACATGTAATACGCTTTGACTGGAACATAAAATATAATGAGGGTGATGGACAGACATACATGGCTAAACAACCAGATCAGTGGAGGCTGCTGAGGGGAGGACGGCTCATAATAATGTCTGGAACAGAGCTAATGGAATGACATCAAACACATGGGAACCATGTCTTTGATGTACTGGATACCATTCCACTCATTCCTCTCCAGCCATTCCCACGAGCACGTTCTCCCCAATTACAATACAGCAACCCAATGAAGCCCACCTGAATATGTATATTCATTCATACCAACGGAAAGGGAGAAAGACAAACAGCTGGAAACAGAAGACAGATCATCATTCTGTAGGTGATGCATGAGGTAACGTGGGATTATCGCATATGGATGCATTATCTCTGGCAAAAGTAACATTGTCGTAGCACCATCAGCAGTTCTTTGTTGTGTAATGTTATTCCCTCTCCGTACTTAATTTCCTCTACCTTGTATTGTTGATCATATTGTGGTTCCCTGTTGTGACATCCAACCTCCCTTCTGCTGTCCAATCTGTGCAGCGGTCTAGTTCCATATTGGGCAGCCTCACAGCCATAAGTGAAAACATGAGATCATTAGCTTTATATCATTGCTCAAAATACTCCTCCTGTCACATGGCTTGCACTGCAGCAAAATATATGTCTTTAAAATAAATCATGTTGTCACTTCAGGCTTGATAGGGGGACAGGCTGCTGATGGCTAGATGGAGATGGATATTGACGATGTACTCATTATAGGTCTAGAATCAGTGCCATGGTTATTCCTATCATTTGTTTCCCTCCCCGTTAGTCTGAAGAGAGTTTTACTACAGCAGCAGCAGTCCTGTTAATAATGAGGAGGTTGGGAGGGTGGATGTCTCCCACACTGACATGGGTGGTACTGTTTCAGAACATGTACAGGCTTTAACATTGCTGAAGGGTAGTAGCGTCTTGGGATGCTTGAGCTGTCTTGTTATATAAAATTAAGGGAACCATCATTGTCGATGACTTCGGCTCTCGCCAAGCGTAATGATGCAAAGAGAAAGAGACAATCCAATTTTAAAAAGCAATTAAATGCTGAGTGGGTAAGTAAGTGGAAAGCTCCCTGTATAATCAGGGAATTCCAATGTTATCTTAGACTGAACTTGACTAAGTCAGAGGTTCTTTAAACAGAGGGGCATGGACTCCCATTATGTTAACACACTTCTTGTTCTACAGTGAGATGACTAGTAGTCTAACCTCACTCTTCTTAGTCCATCATGTGCTGTGTGTCAATGCCCTCAGTGCCTTCGCCTTTTAACTGTGACAGACTACAAGACACTGGATACATTGTGTATGTTTCACGTGTCTACGGGGAGCAGGCCTGTCTTGAACTCTGGCTATGAGGGTAACAGGTGTCCTTTTTTTTACAAGCATTAGGGTTGTTCTGAGATTAATTCTCAATATTCCCGGGATAGAATTTGTGGAAGCCGGATTGAATGAGTCACGGATAAATAACTTTAATATTTCCGCTCCTGCACCTACGCTGCAGCATCTGCCTCCGCTATCTCTTTGGGGAACTACGTTTTTTTTTAGCTTGTCTCAGTTCTCGTGGCCATTCAGGTATGTGCACTTGTGATGTAAAGTGGGAACGAATTTTCAGTTTGGGCAATATCCACTAGTCACTTCCTATTATGGGATCGGGGCCAATGTTTTTAATGCCTATGAAGCTCAAAGCATCAGTCTTTTCCGCTCTGGTAGCTGTACACATTTGCAACTCAACAGAAGAGTTGACAAGATGGAGCACTAAGTTTATTCGCACATGTCACGCCCTGACCTTAGTTATCTCTGTTTTCTTTATTATTTTGGTTAGGTCAGGGTGTGACGAGGCTGGTATGTGTGTTTTTTATCTTGTCTAGGCTTTTTTGTATATCTATGGGGTTTTGGTATTGTCTAGGTAAATGTAGGTCTATGGTGGCCTGAATTGGTTCCCAATCAGAGACAGCTGTTTATCGTTGTTTCTGATTGGGGATCCTATTTAGATTGCCATTTTCCATTTTGGTTTTGTGGGTTATTGTCTATGTGTAGTTGCATGTCGGCACTCGTTACATTAGCTTCAAGTTCGTTTTTGTTATTTTGTTTAGTTTCTTCAGTATTCTTCGTTAAATAAAGAAGAATGTATTCAAATCACACTGCGCCTTGGTCTCCTCGTTACGACGAACGTGACAGAATAACCCACCATAACAGGACCAAGCAGCGTGATAAGGAGGAACAGCGCTTAAAACCTGTTAGGGCTATAGGGGGCGTATTGGAAAAACTGGAAAATATGTGCAAATTTTCAAACGGCCTCTTAATCAATTTTTGCTCTTACAATATGCATATTGTTAATACTATTGGATAGAAAAGAGTCTCTAGTTTCTAAAACCGTTTTAATTTTTTCTCTGAGTGGAACACAAGTCCTTTGGCAGCACTTTCCCCGACCAGGAAGTAAAATGCAAGATGTTTATGCTCGCTTCAACGCTCTGCCTATACATGGTCATGCCACCTATGACCCGAAACACACCTCGTACGCCTTCCTCTGGGTGTCAAGAGGACGTCAGAAGAGAAATCTTGCGTTTATCTTGTTCTGACGTGAAATAAGACCTATTTCTTTGACGTGACCGTCAATTTCAGGAAGTCAGAAGCGCGCGACTTGGGAGAGATATCATGTTTTGTTTTGCTGCCGTTTCTGATGTGAACTATCTCCAGCTCGGATTTGATTTGATAAATGAGACCATGTCATCGTAATGTATGTTTTTTCAATATAGTTTAATCAGATTATTTGAATTTTTTCGGGAGTTTTGCCGTGTTCCGTAATGTTTACTTTGTTTACGTTGGAGAGATCCATGCCACTCGACTAGTACCCCTGCTAAATGAAGATGGAAAGTTGCCATTCTGAATGGATTGAACGACTCTTCTGGACTAAGGACAACTTGATCAACATTCTGATGAAAGATCAGCCAAAGTAAGACCAAATTTATAATGTTATTTCATATATCTGTCGTGCATGTCAACTGGTCGCGCGCGCCCAAGTGTGTCTGTCTGGCGTGGCTATGCTAATTTAGCGCTACATTTAGTTTTCGATGTAAAACATTTCATAAATCGGAAATATTGTCTGGAATCACAAGAATCCTGTTTTTCAATTGCTGCACAGTATGTATTTCTCAGAAATGATTTATGAGGAGTAATTAGGTATTTGATGTTGGTGTCTGTAAATGTTATGGCTGCTTTCGGTGCAATTTCTGAGTGTAGCTGAAATGTAATTTATGATTTATACCATAAATATGCACATTTTTCAAAAAAAACATATGCTATACAATAAATATGTTATCAGACTGTCATCTTATGAAGTTGTTTCTTGGTTAGTGGCTATATATATATTCATTTGGTCGAATTAGTGATAGCTGGTGATGGACGTAAAAACTGATTGGTGTTAGAAAGTGGTGTCTTTTGCTAAGGTGGTTAGCTAATAGATTTACATATTTTGTCTTCCCTGTAAAATATTTTAAAAATCGGACATGTTGGCTAGATTCACAAGATGTCTGCCTTTCATATGCTGTATTGGACTTGTTAATGTGTGAAAGTTAAATATTAAAAAAAAATGTATTTTTTGAATTTGCCGCTCTGCCTTTTCAATGGAATGTGGGAGGAGTGCCGCTAGCGGCACCCCTGTCCTAGAGAGGTTAATGGGGAAATGGACCTGGGAGGAAATACTCGATCGAGCAGGACCCTGGACACAGCCGGAGGAGTATCGCCTTTCTAAAGAGGAGATAGAGGCAGTGAAAGCAGAACGGCGATACTACGAGGAGAAGTACCGGAGAATAGAGGAAAGGCAATGATATGAGGGTACACAGCTTGCACGGAAGCCCTAGAGGCAGCCCCAATAATTTGGCTGAGTCAGGTAGGAGACCTGAGCCAACTCCTCGTGCTTACACGGTGTCTCCAGTGCGCTATTCTAGCCCGGTGCGCTCTATTCCAGCTCCTCGCATTGCCCGGGCTAGAATGGGCATCCAGCCAGGAAGGAGGGTGCCGTCTCAGCGCTCCTGGTCTCCAGTGTACCTCCTTGGACCAGGATATCCTGCGCCGGCTTTGCGTACTGTGTCTCCGGTGAGTCTGCACTGCCCAGTGCGTCCTGTGCCAGAGCCCTGCATTTGGGGGGGGGCAGGGCGAAAATAAACATCCAGCCAGGACGGGTTGTGTCACCTCTACACTCCAGACCTCCAGTACGCCTCCAGAGTACAGTACATCCTGTTCCTCCTCCCTGCACTCGCCCTGAGGTGCGTGTCCTCAGCCCGGTACCACCAGTTCCGGCACCACGCACCAGGCCTCCAGTGCGCCTCCAGAGTCCAGTACATCCTGTTCCTCCTCCCCGCACTCGCCCTGAAGTGTGTGTCCCAAGTCCGGTACCATCAGTTCCGGCACCACGCACCAAGCCTCCTGTGTGTCTCCAAAGCCCTGTACGCCCTGTTCCTCCTCCCCGCACTCGCCCAGTGGTGCGTGTCCCCAGTCCGGTACCACCAGTTCCCGGCACCACGCACCAAGCCTCCTGTGCGTCTCCAGAGCCCTGTACGCCCTGTTCCTGCTCCCCGCACTCGCCCAGTGGTGCGTGTTCCCATTCTAGTACCACCAGTTCCGGCACCACGCACCAGGTCTACTGTGCGCCTCAGCAGGCCAGAGTCTTCCGTCTTCCCAGCGCCGCCTGAGCTGCGCGTCTGCCCAGCGCCGTCTGAGCTGCCCGTCTGCCCAGCGCCGTCTGAGCTGCCCGTCTGCCCAGCGCCATCTGAGCCGCCCGTCTATCCAGCACCATCTGAGCCGCCCGTCTGTCCTGAGACGTCAGAGCCGCCCGTCTGTCCTGAGCAGCCCGTCTGTCCAGAGCCGCTAGAGCCGTCCGTCAGTCAGGAGCCGCTAGAGCCGTCTGCCAGTCAGGAACTGCCAGAGCCGCCCGCCAGTCAGGAACTGCCAGAGCCGCCCGCCAGTCAGGAGCTGCCAGAGCCGCCCGCCAGTCAGGAGCTGCCCTTCAGTCATGAGCTGCCCTTCAGTCCGGAGCTGCCCTTCAGTCCGGAGCTGCCCTTCAGTCATGAGCTGTCCTCAGTCAGGAGCTACCCCTCAGTCCTGAGCTACCTCTCAGTCCTGAGCAACCTCTCAGTCATGAGCTACCTCTCAGTCATGAGCTACCTCTCAGTCAGGAGCTACCTCTCAGTCAGGAGCTACCCCTCAGTCCTGAGCTACCTCTCAGTCCTGAGCAACCTCTCAGTCATGAGCTACCCCTCAGTCATGAGCTGCCCCTCAGTCCTGAGCTGCCCCTCAGTCCGGAGCTGCCCCTCAGTCCGGAGGAGTTTCTTTAGTCCGGAAGCGTCTTTCAGTCCAGAAGTGTCTTTCAGTCCAGAAGTGTCCCTCAGTCCTGTGGGCCCATTTATTAGGGTTCCCAGGCCAGTGTCGGCGGCGAGGGTCGCCGCTCAAAGGACGTCACTGAAGCGGACAAAGACTATAGTGGAGTGGGGTCCACATCCAGCGCCAGAGCCGCCACCGCGGACAGATGCCCACCCAGACCCTCCCCTATAGGTTCAGGTTTTGCGGCTGGAGTCCGCACCTTGGGGGGGGGGGGGGGGGGGGGGGGGGTACTGTCACGTTCTGACCATAGTTCTTTTGTGTTTTATTTGTTTTAGTGTCGGTCATCGGTCAGGACGTGAGCTGAGTGGGCATTCTATGTTGTGTGTCTAGTTTTCCTCTTTCTGTGTTTGGCCTGATATGGTTCTCAATCAGAGGCAGGTGTTAGTCATTGTCTCTGATTGGGAACCATATTTAGGTAGCCTGTTTTCTGTTGGGGTTTGTGGGTGGTTATTTTCAGTCTTTGTGTGTCTGCACCAGACAGAACTGTTTCGTTTCGTGTTATTCTCGTTTATCGTTATTTTGTTTGTTTGTTACGTATTCTATTAAAAATGGATACTTTTCGCGCTGCGCCTTGGTCCTCCTCTCTTCCTCCATACGACGAACGTTACAGAACCACCCACCACAATAGGACCAAGCAGCGTGATAACGGGCAGCAACAGCAGCGGCCGAAAACACAAGACTCCTGGACTTGGGAGGAAATACTGGACGGAAAGGGACCATGGAAACAGGCTGGTGAGTATCTCCGCCCCAAAGCTGAGCTGGAGGCAGCAAAAGCGGAGAGGCGGTGGTATGAGGAGGCTGCACGTAAGCGCGGCTGGAAGCCAGAGAGGTAGCCCCAAAAATGTCTTGGGGTGGGTCACACGGGGAGTGGTGTTAAGCCAGGTAGGAGACCTGAGCCAACTCCCCGTGCTTACCGTGGAGAGAGAGCGACCGGGCAGGCACCGTGTTATGCAGAGATGTGCACAGAGTCCCCAGTGCGTGTGCATAACGTGGTGTGGTATATTCCAGCACCTCGTATCGGCCGGGCTAGAGTGGGCACTCTGGTGATTGGCTGTGGCTGTGCTTGGCACCTCCTCAGAAGTACAAACTCTGGTAGTGACCCTCAGCACAGGACCAAATCCAACATGCCCGCCACAACATGCCTCCACAACCAGCTCACATGGCTGAGATTGGTTTTTAATGGACACTGAGAAGAGGGGAATGAGAAGGAGGAATAATGAAGAGGGTAAATCAGAAAGAAAGTGTAGGGAGGAAGATAGAGCTTGAGAGACAGAGAGAACGTTTGGCTGCACACAGGATATAGGTGGTTAGAGGAAGGTTGATAACCTCTGTAAAGTAAAACCCCCAAACCCCAAACCCATGCAAATAGGGGAATGTCTGAGCACCTGCATTGTTTCAACACCCTTGAAGTGGTTTAACGATCTAATTAAAAATCAACTCGAATGTCTTTCTCAGATAGAATATTTCCACGCCATGGAAATGGGAGTCATGTGTGATAGGAGTGGGGATTACATTAATGAGCGTACACTATCCAACTCCACCGTGGCAGTTTGTGCAGATGATGAATCCCAATGCGGTGTGTGTGTTAATGCCTGAGCAGCACTGGGCCTGATGTGTAGCATGTGGTAATAATCCTAAACTCTGATTCTGATGATGATCCTAAACTCTGATTCTGATGAGAATCCCAGCTGATCTGTGCTAATGCGTCCAGCAGAGGAGCCGCTAGGAGAGCCGAGTCATCCTCCTCATCCTCTTCACCCACTGCTCTTCCCTCTCCTACCCCTGTTACCCTCATCCTCCCATCCTTTGATAGAGGGAAGGTAGAGAAAATGGACAGACCAGGATCCGAGGCTTCTTCCCAGGACTGTTGTTTTGTGGTGATGTCATTATATCAGAGTGACTTGAGGGACCAGCTATGCTAACAGCGAAGAGATGTTATGTGAGGCGTACTGGAGTCAGGCATTCCAGGACAATAGGCAACATGTTTACAAATTATGGACGGATGATTTGAGTAAGTTAACATGCACAAAGGTAGCCTAAGTCTGAAATGGTAGGAGTGATAATTGGAATGAATTGTCTTCATATTCAATCGTCATCATTAAGAGACAGTAATACAAGAGAGCACCCTGTGTTTACTTTAGGTATTTGTGTGCACACCTTGTCTACAATACATGTGGAGACTACATGTATTTCAGCAATATTCTCTGGCATATAAATGCAATAAGCATCATGTATTATGGATGCATAGAGTAACTAGCTCTCACAGTCTCACGTCAGAATTAGACGTTCATCCGTGTTCCAAAAACGTCAAATGTCTATGTTCTTCCAAACGTCACAGTTTTAAGGTTATGGTTCAGGTCAGGCATTAGCTCCAACACACACACACACACACACACACACACACACACACACACACACACACACACACACACACACACACACACACACACACACACACACACACACACACACAGTTTGGTTAATGTAGCCTATTGGGGAACTGGTCTTTCCCATCAAGACTCCAGTGCTTCCCTCCCTCTGTCTTCTCATTGCACGTTGAAAGCCACATCTCAGGTAGGAGGCTCACTGTTGGGTGATAGACTGAAGCTATGTGTTGGTTGTGATATCAGACTGAATGAACATGGATAAGACCCATGAGCCCATAATACCGTAGCGTTTAACTCTGTACCACAGGGATCGGCAGTTCCTAGAGTTCTGTAAAGAATATGGGGGAGAGGGACTTAGTGATTCCAGCAGTAAAGTCTATAGAAACCGCATGGTCGTGAAATACATCAGAGGATTCCAGCAGGCAGTTACTTTTGAGTAAGGACACATTTTTTTTTTTTTTTTATATATCTAGGCAAGCAAGTTAAGAACAAATTCTTATTTACAATGACAGCCTAGGAACAGTGGGTTAACTGCCTTGTTCAGGGGCAGAATGACAGATTTTTACCTTGTCAGCTCAGGGATTTGATCTAGCAACCTTTCGGTTACTGGCCCAACACTCTAACCACTAGGGTACCTGCCGCCCCAAGGAGTGGAGGGGAGCGGAGTGAACTCACCACATTGCTGTCAGTAGAACTGCACTATGAGGTGACGCATTGATCAAAGGGCATTGACCGTTATTGGGTCCTCGAGTCAGTTCTTTATTTATACAAGATCATGACGACGTACAGTATTGCTGGGAAATATGGTGCTTTGGGCCATTGCACATAATGGGAGTGGGGAGGAGGGGCTGTTGCCCTGAAATAACTGGACTCCACCACTGGACGAGATGGTCAGGAGTCAGGACAGGGGATTGTGAACATCCTGACAACCTATCAGTTTCAGTACTTATGTTGGAATGTTTCTTTATTACATAACCCAAACATACAGCAGCCACTGTAGAACACATGCACAGCAAATTACAGTATGGATCGATGTGTCCTCTTTCTGATGGAAATTCTAGAGAATGCCTTTGAGGTCATTCTGATTTTACTCAGATGCAAACTGACACATGAAAGGGACTTTCTGCATCTATTTAACCTTTTGCATGGACATTTGGCTTTTTAGAAAGTCCTTCAATGCAAAAGTACCAAATTGGATCTGACAAATGTGAGTTCATCGTGCATTATCTAAAACAAGCTGAAGACAAGACCACTTGAGTCCTGAAAAGGCAGTGAGGAGTTTTATCATCACGAAAAGCAAGAAACAAAGCAAAGACTGGAAGTTGAAAATAAATACCACAACCTCTCCATATTAAGACCTGCAATCACTTTATGCCTTATTGTATGTCTCTCTCAAATATCAATATGCCTTGCATACTGTTGTTCAGGCTAGTTATCATTGTTTTGGTTTGCAATGGACCCCGTAGTTCCACTCTCCGTACCTCTGATACCTCCTTTGTCCCACCCCCCACACATGCGGTGACCTCACCCATTGAGACCAGCATGTCCAGAGATACAACCTCTCTTATCATCACCCAGTGCCTGGGCTTGCCTCCGCTGTACCCGTGCCCCACCATACCCTGGTCTGCACATTATGCCCAGAATCTATTCTACCACGCCCATAAATCTGCTCCTTTTATTCCTTGTCCCCAACGCTCTAGGCGACCAGTTTTGATAGCCTTTAGCCGCACCCTCATCCTACTACTCCTCTGTTCCTCGGGTGATGTGGAGGTAAACCCAGGCCCTGCATGTCCCCAGTCACCCTCATTTGTTGACTTCTGTGATCGAAAAAGCCTTGGCCTCATGCATGTCAACATCAGAAGCCTCCTCCCTAAGTTTGCCTTACTCACCGCTTTAGCACACTCTGCCAACCCTGATGTCCTTGCCGTGTCTGAATCCTGGCTTAGGAAGGCCACCAAAAACTCTGAGATTTCCATACCCAACTATAACACTTTCCGTCAAGATAGAACTGCCAAAGGGGGAGGAGTTGCAATCTACTGCAGAGATAGCCTGCAGAGTTCTGTCATACTTTCCAGGTCTATGCCCAAACAGTTCGAACTTCTAATTTTAAAAATTAATCTCTCCAGAAATAAGTCTCTCACTGTTGCCGCCTGCTACCGACCCCCCTCAGCTCCCAGCTGTGCCCTGGACACCATCTGTGAATCTAGCTTCAGAGTTTGTTCTGTTAGGTGACCTAAACTGGGATATGCTTAACACCCCGGCAGTCCTACAATCTAAGCTTGATGCCCTCAATCTCACACAAATCATCAAGGAACCCACCAGGTACAACCCTAAATCCGTAAACATGGGCACCCTAATAGACATTATCTTGACCAACTTGCCCTCCAAATACACCTCTGCTGTCTTCAATCAAGATCTCAGCGATCACTGCCTCATTGCCTGTATCCGCCACGGGTCCGCGGTCAAACGTCCACCCCTCATCACTGTCAAACGCTCCCTTAAACACTTCTGCGAGCAGGCCTTTCTAATCGACCTGGCCCGGGTACCCTGGAAGGATATTGACCTCATCCCGTCAGTTGAGGATGCCTGGTCATTCTTTAATAGTTACTTCCTCAACATATTAGACAAGCATGCTCCGTTCAAAAAATGCAGAACCAAGAACAGATATAGCCCTTGGTTCACTCCAGACCTGACTGCCCTCGACCAGTACAAAAACATCCTGTGGCGAACTGCAATAGCATCGAAGAGCCCCCGCGATATGCAACTGTTCAGGGAAGTCAGGAACCAATACACGCAGTCAGTCAGGAAAGCAAAGGCCAGCTTTTTCAAGCAGAAATTTGCATCCTGTAGCTCTAACTCCAAAAAGTTCTGGGATACTGTAAAGTCCATGGAAAACAAGAGCACCTCCTCCCAGCTGCCCACTGCACTGAGGCTAGGTAACACGGTCACCACTGATAAGTCCGTGATAATCGAAAACTTCAACAAACATTTCTCAATGGCTGGCCATGCCTTCCTCCTGGCGACTCCAACCTTGGCCAACAGCCCCGCCCCCCCCGCTGCTACTCGCCCAAGCCTCCCCAGCTTCTCCTTTACCCATATCCAGATAGCAGATGTTCTGAAAGAGCTGGAAAACCTGGACCCATACAAATCAGCTGGGCTTGACAATCTGGACCCCCTATTTCTGAAACTGTCCGCCGCAATTGTCGCACCCCCTATTACCAGCCTGTTCAACCTCTCCTTCGTATCATCTGAGATCCCCAAGGATTGGAAAGCTGCCGCGGTCATCCCCCTCTTCAAAGGGGGAGACACCCTGGACCCAAACTGTTACAGCCCTATATCCATCCTGCCCTGCCCATCTAAGGTCTTCGAAAGCCAAGTCAACAAACAGATCACTGACCATCTCGAATCCCACCGTACCTTCTCCGCTGTGCAATCCGGTTTCCGAGCCGGTCACGGGTGCACCTCAGCCACGCTCAAGGTACTAAACGATATCATAACCGCCATCGATAAAAGACATTACTGTGCAGCCGTCTTCATCGACCTGGCCAAGGCTTTCGACTCTGTCAATCACCATATTCTTATCGGCAGACTCAATAGCCTCGGTTTTTCTAATGACTGCCTTGCCTGGTTCATCAACTACTTTGCAGACAGAGTTCAGTGTGTCAAATCGGAGGGCATGTTGTCCGGTCCTCTGGCAGTCTCTATGGGGGTACCACAGGGTTCAATTCTCGGGCCGACTCTTTTCTCTGTATACATCAATGATGTTGCTCTTGCTGCGGGCGATTCCCTGATCCACCTCTACGCAGACGACACCATTCTGTATACTTCCGGCCCTTCTTTGGACACTGTGCTATCTAACCTCCAAACGAGCTTCAATGCCGTACAACACTCCTTCCGTGGCCTCCAACTGCTCTTAAACGCTAGTAAAACCAAATGCATGCTTTTCAACCGTTCGCTGCCTGCACCCGCACGCCCGACTAGCATCACCACCCTGGACGGTTCCGACCTAGAATATGTGGACATCTATAAGTACCTAGGTGTCTGGCTAGACTGCAAACTCTCCTTCCAGACTCATATCAAACATCTCCAATCCAAAATCAAATCTAGAGTCGGCTTTCTATTTTACAACAAAGCCTCCTTCACTCACGCCGCCAAACTTACCCTAGTAAAACTGACTATCCTACCGATCCTCGACTTCGGCGATGTCATCTACAAAATAGCTTCCAATACTCTACTCAGCAAACTGGATGCAGTTTATCACAGTGCCATCCGTTTTGTTACTAAAGCACCTTATACGACCCACCACTGCGACCTGTATGCCCTAGTCGGCTGGCCCTCGCTACATGTTCGTCGTCAGACCCACTGGCTCCAGGTCATCTACAAGGCTATGCTAGGTAAAGTGCCGCCTTATCTCAGTTCACTGGTCACGATGGCTACACCCACCCGTAGCACGCGCTCCAGCAGGTGTATCTCACTGATCATCCCTAAAGCCAAAACTTCATTTGGACGCCTTTCCTTCCAGTTCTCTGCTGCCTGCGACTGGAACGAATTGCAAAAATCTCTGAAGTTGGAGACTTTTATCTCCCTCAACAACTTTAAAAATCTGCTATCCGAGCAGCTAACCGATCGCTGCAGCTGTACATAGTCCATCTGTAAACTACCCTCCCAATTTACCTACCTCACCCCCATACTGCTTTTATTTATTTACTTTTCTGCTCTTTTGCACACCAGTATCTCTTCTTGCACATGATCATCTGATGATTTATCACTCCAGTGTTAATCTGCTAAATTGTAATTATTCGATTTATTGCCTACCTCATGCCTTTTGCACACATTGTATATAGATTCTCTTTTTTCTACCATGTTATTGACTTGTTTATTGTTTACTCCATATGTAACTCTGTGTTGTTGTCTGTTCACACTGCTATGCTTTATCTTGGCCAGGTCGCAGTTGCAAATGAGAACTTGTTCTCAACTAGCCTACCTGGTTAAATAAAGGTGAAAAAAATAAAAATAAATTCTCCTTCACATGTAATGTTATTGTATTTAATGTTTTCTGTATGCACCACATCAGTTTTATTACACTAGGTCCATGACAGACTGATCGGCTTGGAGCTGATTTCATGTGACGGTTATCGATGGCCTGTTATTCAGAGAAGACTCTCCAAGTCCTATTTACGAACTTTGGCATTGTTGTGATCAATTATGGTAACATACTGAAATGCCATTCAAATTCCCAGTGAATGCCTGGCTCCTCACAGTCAGATGGACAGTTTAATAGACATGCCCCCCCATGACTGTTGAACTTTTCATCTAAGGAGACAAAGTCAATATCCTCTCAATTATCATTGAAGGAGGGTAGTATTCAACATCATGAGATGTTTCTGTGTGCTGCTGAGACAGTACATGTAGTCACATCCACCCACTTCTCGAACACACATGGCCAATGGCCTTATACCGCTGCTCTACCACTAAGCCTTCATGTACTCTTGAAATATAAGGCACTATAAACACTTGCAAGGGTAGCCATGTAATTAACAGACACAGAGGAGGTTCCTAAGAGTCCATTTAACGACAGTTTATTATCAGCAACTTAACATTATAAAGGAGTCTGCTTATCTGCGACCCAGCTTCCTTCCCTTACAGAGACTACAGTATGGCAGTAAGTCAAGTAGATAAAAGGGCAGAAAGTGCTCAGTTCAAAACCCGGCATGAAATTACAGGAAATCCTCATACAGCTCAGCACTGTATGAAAAAAAGAATGGCCTCCGTGAGCTAAACACGTCCTAACATACAGGAATGTTTTTTGTCCTCTGTGCTCTGGGCTGTGTAATATTTCAAACTGTTTATAACACTGTCTCGGGTTACATACTGGAGGCTCTGTGGTTTCCAAACAGTCCTGGTGATCAGAGATATCCCTCTGGTTATAATAGGCCTTAATCTCGGGTGGAGAGAGAAAAAGAGGATTCAGGGTAAATATTTGGATTGGTATTTTGACCATCGTCCACATCATGATCTCTCTTGTTTTTTTTGGGTTTTTTTTATTTGAGTTTTTTTTATTTCACCTTTATTTAACCAGGTAGGCCAGTTGAGAACAAGTTCTCATTTATAATTGCGACCTGGCCAAGATAAAGCAAAGCAGTATGACACAAACAACACGGAGTTACACATGGGATAAACAAATGTACAGTCAATAACACAATAGAATACTCTATATACAGTGTGTGCAAATTTAGTAAGATTAGGGAGGTAAGGCAATAAATAGGCCATAGTGGCGGAATAATTACAATTTAGCAATTAAACACTGGAGTGATAGATGTGCAGAAGATGAATGTGCAAGTAGAGACACTGGGGTGCAAAGGAGCAAAAAATATAATAACAATATGGGGATGAGGTGGTTGGGTGTGCTATTTACAAATGGGCTGTGTTCAGGTGCAATGATCAGTAAGCTGCTCTGACAGCTGATGCTTAAAGTTAGAGAGAGAGAGATATAAGACTCCAGCTTCAGTGATCTTTGCAATTCGTACCAGTCATTGGTAGCAGAGAACTGTAAGGAAAGGCGGCCAAAGGAAGTGTTGGCTTTGGGGATGACCAGTGAAATATACCTGCTGGAGCGCGTGCTACAGGTGGGTGTTGCTATGGTGACCAGTGAGCTGAGATAAGGCAGGGCTTTACCTAGCAAAGACTTATTGATGACCAGGAGTGACAAATATGTAGTGAGGGCCAGCCAATGAGAGCATACAGGTCGCAGTGGTGGGTAGTATATGGGACTTTGGTGACAAAGCGGATGGCACTGTGATAGACTACATCCAGTTTGCTGAGGAGAGTGTTGGAGGCTATTTTGTAAATGACATCGCCAAAGTCAAGAATCTGTAGGATAGTCCGTTTTACAAGGGTATGTTTGGCAGCATGAGTGAAGGAGGCTTTGTTGCGAAATAGGATGCCGATTCTAGATTTAACTTTGGATTGGAGATGCTTAACGTGCGTCTGGAAGGAGAGTTTACAGTCTAACCAGACACCTAGGTATTTGTAGTTGTCCACATATTCTAAGTCAGAAGCGTCCAGAGTAGTGATGCTAGTTGGGCGGGAGGGTGCGGGCAGCAATCGGTTGAAGAGCATGCACTTAGTTTTACTAGCATTTAAAAGCAGTTGGAGGCCTCGGAAGGAGTGTTGTATGGCATTGAAGCCAGTTTGGAGGTTTGTTAACACAGTGTCCAAAGAAGGGCCAGATGTAGACAGAATGGTGTTGTCTGCGTAGAGGTGGATCAGAGAATCACCAGCAGCAAGAGCGACATCATTGATAAAAACAGAGAAAAGAGTCGGCCCTAGAATTGAACACTGTGGCACCCCCATTTTAGAAAGGCAGGGCAGGATGGATATAGGTCTATAACAGTTTGGGTCTAGTGTCTCCCCCTTACTTTACCCCTCCAGTATTCCATGTTCACCCACGACTGCGTGGCCCAACACGACTCCAGCATCATCATTAAGTTTGCTGACGACACAACAGTGGTGGGCCTGATCACCAACAACGATGAGACGGCCTATAGGGAGGAGGTCAGAGAACTGGCAGTGTGGTGCCAGGACAAAAATCTCTCCCTCAATGTTATCAAGACAAACGAGCTGATCGTGGACTACAGGAAAAGGCGGGCCGAACAGGCCCCCATTAACATCGACAGGGCTGTAGTGGAGCAGGTCGAGAGTTTCAAGTTCCTTGGTGTCCACATCACCAACAAACTATCATGGTCCAAATATACCAAGACAGTCGTGAAGAGGGCACGACTAAACCTATTCCCCCTCAGGAGACTGAAAATATTTGGCATGGGTCTCCAGATCCTCAAATGGTTCTACAGCTGCACCATCGAGAGCATCCTGACCAGTTACATCACCGCCTGGTATGGCAACTGCTTGACATCTGACCATAAGGCGCTACGGAGGGTAGTTCGTACGGCCCAGTACATCACTGGGGCTAAGCTTCCTGCCATCCAGGACCTATATCTGTCAGAGGAAAGCCCATAAAATTGTCAGAGACTCCATTCACCCAAGTTATAGGCTGTTTTCTCTGCTACCGCACGGCAAGCGGTACTTGAGCGCCAAGTCGTGGACCAAAAGGCTACTCAACAGCTTCTACCCCCAAGCTATTAGACTGCTGAACAATTCATAAAAATCGCCACCGGACAATTTACATTGACACCCCCCCTTCTTGTACACTGTTGCATCTCGCTGTATGTTTGTTTCCTATGCATAATAATGTCGCTCCCACCTACATGTACAGATTACCTCAACTAGCCTGTATCCCCGCACACTGACTTGGTACCGGTGCCCCCTGTATATAGCCTCGTTCTTGTTATATAGCCTCTTGTTCTTATTGTGTTACTTTTTATTTTAGCCTACTTGGTAAATATTTTCTTCTTCTTGAACTGCACTGGTTAAGGGCTTGTAAGTAAGCATTTCACAATAAAGTCTTCATTTGTTGTACTCAGCGCATGTGGCAAATAAAGTTTGATTTGATTGGATTTTTGATTTGATTCAACAAGTATGTGCCCAGTGGGCAAGATCTATGTGTACTCAAAAGCTCAGTGACATCATTTCACACAGGTAACAGAGAGTGTAAGTCGTTGTTGCTTCAATGTCAGATGCCCTTCATTAACCTGTTGTTTGTCATTGGGTTGTTGATTATCAGCTGGCCTCCACTTCCCTCTGGTCTTATCAGTGCTATGGTGCTCTGTGGACCCTGCTCTCTACTGCTGTGCAGGCCCTGCCACTCACAGAGCTGTGTGTGCTTGTGACCCTCTGGGGCACGCTCTCCAAATGCAGATCATTTTCACTCCCTGTGTGCGATAACACCATGAAAAACAAAACACAAAAAGGTCATTCCAGGGCAGCTTTTTTAATGAGACTGTATTCCCTTTTGAATGGAAAAAAAATCATGAACTTGTGTACATGGAGGAAACCAGGGGCCAAATTAGAAAGCTGCTGCGGCTCAGAAATCAGGACACTGGGCCTTCCTCCAGGACAAGCCGGGCCGGGGATGTGTGTGCATGCGCAAGTATAAAATTAACTATTCAGACAAAATTTGTTTAGGGTTATAACTCAGGGTTTGCAACAGGATTGAAGGGGCCAAAGCCCTGTCACATTTTGGCTTCCCAAATGGAAACTTTTTTTTGAATAGGTAACAAATGTGTGTGAGACATACAGCTGCCAGAAATCTTCTAAGGAAGGACACATTTTCCCCCATGTTCGCTGTGAGTTCTCCACTTGCTCCTCTCTGCCAGTAAAAAGATTATCCAGGAACCTAGGCGAGATAGAATTGTTTCTCATCAAGCCTCTATTTTGAGGCCAGCAGATGTCTCTTCAAGTGCATCTTTCACAATATCATGCATGTGCTTTTTTACTGTTTTCCGTTGAATGTTTGTTTATTGCAGTGTTGGTGTGGGTACAGCATTCCTGCTGCTGATGTGAGTGAGTGAATGAATGAGAGAGAGAGACAGAAAAATATAGAACGAGAGAGGGAGAGAGAGAGGGAGAGAGAAAGAAAAAGGGAGAGGGAAAAAGGGAGGGAGAGAGAGGCAAGGACAAAACAACAAAGTGACAATGGAGCCACAATGAGTGGTTCTCTTGCTATTTGCCTTAAATGAACATCTTGAAACTCTTAATCTCATCAAGGCTGTTATTTGTGTTGCCGCTCTCTCAGAAGTGGCAGGCTGGCTGAGCTTCAGCCATACATACTCCACTCATACATCATAAACGGCAGCCTGATGCCTTGCGAAAGCCCAATTAATCCTCAGCTCACTCCTCTCATTACCCTCGGCTATAGAAGGTGATGTGTAGGGCAGTACTGGAGGCCATCCACCTCTGGTGAAATGGCTCCCCCTACAGGAATTGCTGAATGAAAAGAGTGTCACTGTAGAATTTCTGTATGTCTGTGTGTTTGTGAGTGTGTGTATGCGCACACGTGTGCTTGTGTGTCTCCAATGCAGAGGTAAGTAAGACTCTGTGGCTCTGAGGGCTGAGAGTGAGCCTGTGGATCAGTCAAAGAGGAGCACTGTTCCACACTGACACGTAAACACTCACAGCCACAAGTGAGATATTACATGCCCCGAAGATAACAGCCAACAGAGTGCTTGTGAAAATATGGAGGATGCTTTTTTATTGGGATTCGAGTGCTTGCCAGCAGTGGCTTCTCTCGTCCTCCTTTCCCTCTAAGGCTCAAGCTGGAACGTTTGCGTGGAACAGGCAATTAACATAGAGCCCAGACCCGTGGCAGGCCCGCCAGGCTGACTGGATCACAGCAGTGCAGCTCCAAGGTCCCCACTCTCTCATCCCACACGTTCAAATTACAAAGCCATCATTCGGCCATATATCTGCAGCCATCTGGCGCACATCTCCCCACACTGACGTACAGGCTCCTCACAGGCTTTGACCTAACTAGCACAGCCCATGGACAGGGCTATTGTGCATTATATCACTAATGTTAATGTCAACATGCAGAGGACGGGACCTCTGTGTGGAGTTCTTTCTTTCTTGTGGTGATCACCCAGGATGACAGGAAGTCTTATTCTGATGAACTGGCAAACGGAATATTTCATTGTCAAGATTAACAGCATTTAAACTAGGGGCACTAAAGGTTCTGCAGGCCTAACACCACCCCCTTAGTGACTCTGGGAGCTACAGTATCCTAGGTCTACTGCATGTTGGAAGAGTGGGATGTAGTTGGTTTGTAAGTTTGGTCTAATATAGTGTTGAAGAGACATGGATTTGTCCGTCTCAGGCAGCTCTTTGCTTATTTTGGTTTGGAAACACTGCCACTGTATTTCACTTTGAAAGACTACAAATCAATTTCTCATATTTCCAACGAGATGAATACAGGTGCTGTTCCTGGCCCCCTACCAAAATAAACCAAGAGTTGGACTTTTACTTTACAAGTTACTGCGAGCGGGATCAAGGCTTCCATCCGCGCACACCTGTATGTGCTGACGAATAGGAAAAAGATCACTCCAACACCCACGTTTTTGTAAAGACAAAGTCATGTCAATAGACAAACTTAGTGCCTCTGCAATAACAAATGACTATGATGATGTCTGTGGTAAAATGGTCATGGTGGTGCTCTTTTGAAAATGTCTCTGGACTATACATGACCTCACAGTATTCACCTTCCCTAAGGTTGGATTTAGGATTTTCTTCTCCTCCTTCTTCTCTCTTCGGTATATAATAAATATCCCTAATTTAGCAGCTCACTACCCTCCCTCCTCATTGATATGTTGGGGGTGTTGATTAGCTCTGCACCATTCAAGGCTTATCCTAATGATGTTGATGGCTGAATGGAGCCTCCTGATGTGAACTGACCTTACTGTCCTGACGATGTCCATTGCCAGATGAGAAGCCATTAAAATCTACTCAGGTAAAGGTTTCTTCCTTACAGATACATTCTCTTTGTGACATTTAAGAAAGCACTATGTCTTCCCTTTCTGTCAGATGGTGGCACAGAAATTAAACAATTACAAATGAGTCTATAATAACATACAGGAACATGGAAGTGCATGGAAGTCACCCTCCATTAGATGAGAAAGTGAATAAACTGTGAACAATAAAGAAGACGAAGCCAATGTGCTGCTTATTGGTGTGGCATGATGTGTGGAATAATGAGCATGACTCGACCTTGGACTCAGCAGCCAGCATCCCCAAGACTTTCATCAGGCAGAGATCAAACACTAGACTGTGCTGTGCAGAGGATGTAGCCTGTCCTTGATCAGAGCACGGAAGCTACAGGATCATTAGTAGTAAGCTGAATACAAGTACTGAAGCTTAGACAGAAAGGAAATAGAGTGTCAGTAAGACATAACTTGATCATCTATGGCCTCACTCTGGGAGCACCATGCTAGAGATGTACTGCCCAATTTAACATGTGGGACTGTATTACTGGAAGCTGTGTGGCCATTGTGCTCACAGGACGCAGGTAAAACAGATATATGACCAAAACACAACAGAAAATCTATCTAGCAGGTGTGTCAACCACAAGGTGGTCTGTGGAAATATATGTTTTTAAATCATTGAAAGTGTTGACTTTGTTGGGTCTGAAGTTACAGGACATACCCGGGATTTCCACACTTCTATACTACGATATACACTGAGTGGACAAAACATCATTCCATGACATAGACTGACCAGCTGAATCCTGGTGAAAGCTATGATCCCTTAATGATGCCACTTGTTAAATCCACTTCAATCAGTGTAGATGAAGGGGAGGCGACAGGTTAAAGAACGATTTTTAAGCCTTGAGCCAATTGAGACATGGATTGTGAATGTGTACAATTCAGAGGCTGAATGGGCCAGACAATTGATTTAAGTGCCTTTGAACGATGTATGGTCATAGGTGCCAGGCACACCGGTTTGTTTTTCACGCTCAACAGTTTCCCATGTGTATCAAGAATGGTCCACCACATCCAGCCAACTTGACACAACCGCGGGAAGCATTGGAGCCAGCATCCCTGTGGAAGGCTTTCGACACCTTGTAGAGTTCATGCCTGACAAATTGAGGCTGTTCTGAGGGAAAAATCAGGGGGGGGCTGCAACTCAATATTATAAAGGTGTTCCTAATGTTTGGTAGCAGACTGAAAATCAATATTAAACCATTATCTGTGTGTGGGGGTACATCATAGAACTCTTAGCTCTTAATATGATGATCATTCACAACCCACATTCACAACCCACATTCACAGCAGTAAAACCGCCACACTCCCGGTAACATGATTGTTGGATTTGAAAACAGACTGAAGAGGCGTCTTAAAAAGCATAAATCTCAGGACATATGATCAACATTAATGTATCATGGGAGCTGAATTTTTCTCCCAGCAGGTTTGAAAAACCCCAAGTTCTCGGGTAGTAAGTGTTTAGGAAGCGATAATGGTAACACGGTGAAACTCCCTTGTCCAAATAGCCCCTGAGTCAACTAGAAGCCTGCGCTGCTGGAGACCTCACTCTGATGGGATCAAGACAGTCTAGTTTGTATTGTGTATACAGTGTAGTATGGGAGTTGTTCACTCATAAAACTGTAACACAATATTGATCATAATATGGTGAAACTCAAATATCTCTAGTCTTATCAGAAATGTACGCTCTGATACTGTACTGAACTGTACTGAACTGTACTGTACTGTACTGTACTGAACTTTGAATGTGTCTTACACAACATACAAATATGTATATACATGCAGTTGAAGTCGGAAGTTTTCATACACTTAGGTTGGAGGCATTAAAACTAGCTTTCCAACCACTCCACAAAGTTCTTGTTAACAAACTATAGTTTTGGCAAGTCGGTTAGGACATCTACTTTGTGCATGATCAAATTAATTTTCCAAAAATTATTTACAGACAGATATATTACTTATAATCCACTGTATCACAATTCCAGTGGGTCAGAAGTGTACATACATTAAGTTGACTGTGTATTTAAACAGCTTAGAAAATTCCAGAAAATGATGTCGGCTTTAGAAGCTTCTGATTGGCTAATTGACATCATTTGAGTCAATTGGAGGTGTACCTGTGGATGTATTTCAAGGCCTACCTTCAAACTCAGTTTCTCTTTGCATGACATCATGGGAAAATCAAAAGAAATCAGCCAAGACTTCAGAAAAAAAGTGTAGAACTCCACAAGTCTGGTTGATCCAGCAATTTCCAAACGCCTGAAGGTAACACGTTCATCTGTAAAAACAATAGTACACAAGTATAAACAGGAAGGAGACGCGTTCTGTCTCCTAGAGATGAACGTACTTTGGTGTGAAAGTGCAAATCAATCCCAGAACAACAGCAAAGGACCTTGTGAAGATGCTGGAGGAAACAGGTACAGAAGTATTTATATACACAGTAAAACGAGTCCTATATCAACATAACCTGAAAGGCTGCTCAGCTCCAAAACCGCCATAAAAAAAGCCAGACTAGAGTTTGCAACTACACATGGGGACAAAGATCGTATTTCTTGGAGAAATGTCCTCTGGTCTGATGAAACAAAAATACAACCGTTTGGCCATAATGACCATCGTTATGTTTGGAGGGAAAATGGGGAGGCAAGCTGAAGAACACCATCCCAACTGTGAAGCACGGGGGTGGCAGCATCATGTTGTGGGGGTGCTTTGCTGCAGGAGGGGCTGGTGCAATTCATAAAATAGATGGCATCATGAGACAGGAATATTATGTGTACATATTGAAGCAACATCTCAAGACATCAGTCAGGAAGTTAAAGCTTGTTAGCAACTGGGTCTTCCAAATGGACAATGACCCCAAGCATACTTCCAAAGTTGTGGCAAAATACCTTAAGGTGAACAAAGTCAAGTTATTGGAGTGGCCATCACAAAGCCCTGACCTCAATCCCATAGAAAAGTTGTGGGCAGAACTGAAAAAGCGTGTGCGAGCAAGGAGGCCTACAAACCTGACTCAGTTACACCAGCTCTGTCAGGAGGAATGGGACAAAATTCACCCAACTTATTGTGGGAAGCTTGTGGAAGGCTACCCGAAGCGTTTGACCCAAGTTAAACAATTTAAAGGCAATGCTACCAAATACTAATGTAGTTTATGTAAACTTCTGACCCACGAGAATGTGATGAAATAAAGAAAAGCTGAAATAAATCATTCTCTCTTCTATTATTCAGACATTTCACATTCTTAAAATAAAGTGGCGATACTAAGTGACCTAAGACATGGAATTTTTACTTGGATTAAATGTCAGGAATTGTGAAAAACTGAGTTTAAATGTATTTGGCTAAGGTGTATGTAAACTTCCGACTTCAACTGTATATTCAGAAACAGCTCGTCTGATGTTATGGGATCTTAAGAATATGTAACGTACTGTAATCTGTACATGTCTGATAGGAAACAACATACAACACCAGTGGTGTCCACACATGAGGCAGACACAGGCGAAACACTAAAAGTGATGTGCATCAACAAATAAATATGACATACAGTATATGGCGACTGCAGAGGAAACAATGCTGTAATGTCACTGCAACATTTCATAGAATTTTCCATCTCTGACGCAATTTCTGTATGATTTCCTGAAAAGTATGAAGCTGAAAATAATATTCAGCTGAAAATGAATGACCTAAAAGTCTCACTGGGGCTGAAGAGACACGAGTTACTGCAGTGTGACAGGATAAAAAAAGAAAGTGGTGTTTCCGGGACATTAAAAACAAGATTCATCAAAACAAGATGTAGAAATTAAAACAAGGACTGATTCTCACAGCAAGAGCTCTGACGAAGCCCCACTGCAACTGAGCACCATAAATCCACAGCTATCCGATCCCAGTGAACACTCCCCACGCTAAATTTCCACGACAATGCCACGACCACCCCTTAAAATAAAATATCATTTTTTAACAACAAAGAATTTCTGCTGCAAATTGAATCCAAATGTGGCTCAGGAACATTGGTGCCCCAGGAGGAAGGGTTTATTGTTTAACGTGGCTAACGCTAAGAGGCTACATGGAGGTCAGATCAGATCAAATCCTCCACTACAGATGGATGGATGTCTCTGTTTGATTGGAGAAATAACGTTTGAGAACATGAACATTAGTCAATTTATCTCACTTTTCACTAGTCATGAATGGGGAGTACTGTAACAGCCTATTCCACTTTAGCATATGGAGATAGTTATGCGATACCATTAAAATGGAAAGATTGAAATGTAAATTACTCTAAATGGCGAAGGCTTAAGTGGTGGTACATTTTATATTTCCATTGTCAACCATCTTAAGTGCAAAATGGAATATGATAGTGATTGCTTTTTATCACAGAAGAAGTGGCTTCATGTTAGGGAGAAGAGAGCAACTTTACAGTAGGCCTTCGAGTGTAGCCTATTACTCAGATTATATCAGAGACATTCAGATGTAAGATCTTAATTTGAGCCAGTTTGCTACAGCAGGAAAATAATCCTGCACCAACAGGAAATGTGAACTATTATGTGGATGATAATTAGTGGAATTAATTATACAATTTTAAACCTTGAATGTGCTCCAAATTTGTATTTCCTGCTGTGCAGGATAATTCTCAGCAACAAAAGACTAATCAAATTAAGATCCTACATCTCTATCTGATTGCGGCTTGCATCCAGTAGAGTTTCAAATGAACCCACAGATCCAGTATACCATAGTCCCATAGTATCCAGTCAATACAACAGCCTATGAAACCCAGCTTGCTGGCTGCAATGTAGAACCATGGTTTCATGTTCCAGGCTGTTAAAAGAGTAGATGGCCGCAAAAGCTCGGAAATAACAAATAGCAACCAAGAGGACTGTCATGATGTCCACTTTGATTTCGGTGAGCAAACTTGTCTTGCATATCTTTCATCAAGACAATTTAACAGGCCCAGAAATCCATGTAAAGTATGGAGAAACATACAATGAAGTTATAGAGCAGAGGTTTATTCGATTTAGAGTTACTGGCTGTGAAGTCACCCCCATAGGACAGCTAAAGACATGTTCACTTTAAAGAAAACGATGGCTGTGCTTTTCATGCAGTATGGCTTGCCAACATGCAAATATGTGGTTATTTTTGTATTTTTTTTAAAACAAACATGTAATTATAATACTGCATCTATATCTTTGTACTGTCAAAAGCATGTTTGCTTTTTGTTGCAGTAGGGATATATGCTGTTAGAGCAACGAGTGCCTTGAATACACAGGCACCGCACATGCAGAAACACACGCACCCACAAAGCACCAACGGACACATTTTCTTCTCTGAGCTTCAAAGAGGACATGACTGAGCTTCTATGAACACAATATACAGCAGCTCTGAAATATTTAAACCAGGTCTGAAATCAAGCTTCTCATATGAATTCTTGAGGTAATGTTTTCATATGAGCTGGCTTTTAGGCTGCAGACACAAGTCATTCTGGAGAAGTTACAGAGACATTAAATGTTTTGTTTGTGGTTACAGCAAATTAAACCAAACATCTGTTCTGCATATGACTCAGTGTTGAAACCAGATTAATTAACAACAGTGATGGAAAGGATGAGCACAGTGAAAGGAAACACTGGCATCCATTTTTTAAATGTAACCTTTATTTAACTTGGCAAGTCAGTTAAGAA
The DNA here is from genome assembly GCF_029448725.1 of Salvelinus fontinalis. Taxonomy (NCBI): domain Eukaryota; kingdom Metazoa; phylum Chordata; class Actinopteri; order Salmoniformes; family Salmonidae; genus Salvelinus; species Salvelinus fontinalis. The sequence goes on along the minus strand of NC_074673.1, from coordinate 28,622,315 downwards.
AAAATTCTTATTTACAATGACAACCTACCGGGGAACAGTGGGTTAAATGCCTTGTTCAGGAGGAGAACGGCAAAATGTTTTACCTTGTCAGCTAGGGGATTCGATCCAGCAACCTTTCGGTTACTGGCCCAACACTCTAACCACTAGGCTACCTGCCACCCCATTGAGAGAATAATTGATCTGTTGTGATCAGAAAATGATCATATCCAAGTTTATATTTAACAGGAAGGGGAGGACCATCCTCCTCAGTGAATTATATATAAAAAAATAGTGAACCATTAACAAAGTTATCCTTTTTAGATAAAACTATGCTACACTGAACAAAAATATAAAAGCAACATGCAACAAGTTCTAAGATTTGACTTGAGTTCAAATCAAATCAAATGTTATTAGTCACATGCGCTGAATACAACAGGTGTAGATCTTACAGTGAAATGCTTAATTGCAAGCCCTTAACCAACAATGAAAGTTAAAAAATAAGAATAAGAAATAAAAGGAACAAGTAATTAAAGAGCAGCAGTAAAATAACAATAGCGAGACTATATACAGGGGTGTACCAGTATAGAGTAAATGTGCGGGAGCACCGGTTAGTCGAGGTAATTGAGGTAATATGTACACATAGGTAGAGTTATTAAAGTGACTATGCATAGATAATAACAGAGAGTAGCAGCAGTGTAAAAGAGTGGGTGGGGGGGTGCGTTATGCAAAAAGTCTGGGTAGCCATTTGATTAGATGTTCAGGAGTCTTATGACTTGGGGGTAGAATCTGTTTAAAAGCCTCTTGGACTTGGCACTCCGGTACCGCTTGCCGTGCGGTAACAGAGAGAACAGTCTATAACTAGGGTGGCTGGAGTCTTTGACAATTTTTAGGACCTTCCTCTGACAACGCCTGGTATAGAGGTCCTGGATGGCAGGAAGCTTGGCCCCAGTGATGTACTGGGCTGTACGCACTACCCTCTGTACTGCCATGAGATCGGAATCCGAGCAGTTGCCATACCAGGCAGTGATGCAACCAGCCAGGATGCTCTCGATAGTGCAGCTGTAGAACCTGTTGAGAATCTGAAGACCCATGCCAAATCTTTTCAGTCTCCTGAGGGGGAATATGTTTCGTCGTGCCCTCTTTCACGACTGTCTTGGTGTGCTTGAACCATGTTCGTTTGTTGGTGATGTGGACACCAAGGAACTTGAAGCTCTCAACCTGCTCCACTACAGCCTCGTTGATGAGAATGGGGGCATGCTCGGTCCTCTTTTTCCAGTAGTCCACAATCATCTCCTTTGTCTTGATCACGTTGAGGGAGAGGTTGTTGTCCTGGCATCACATGGCCAGTTATAGTTTATATAAGGAAATCAGTCAATTGAAATAAATTCATTATGCCCTAATCTATGACTGGGAATACAAATATGCATCTGTTGATCACAGATACCTTAAAAAAATGTGCTGGAAATTGGCGGGAACTGTGCTAAAAAAAGTGCTGGATATTGGCGGGAACTGGAACACACTGTTGTACACCTCGATCGAGAGCATCCCAAACATGCTAACTCTATTTTATCAATGTACCAATCGGGCTTCAGAAAGAAGCATAGCACAATTACAGCAGCCATGAAGGTTTTAAATGATATCACTGAAGCCCTTGTCAAAAAACAGCACTGTGTCTCTCTTTTTATTGATCTCTCTAAGGCTTTTGATACAGCTGATCATGCAATACTAAGGCAGAGATTGTCGAGTGTATGTCTTTCAGAGCATGCAGTTGCATGGTTTGCTAACTATCTGTCTGATAGAACTCAGTGCACTCAATTTGACGGGCTTATGTCTGTTAAATTGTCTGTCTTTAATGGTGTGCCCCAAGGCTCTGTACTTGGTCCTCTCTTATTCACTATTTATATAAATGATTAAGACAAAAATGTCCAAAATGCGCATCTTCATTTTTATGCTGATGATACTGTTATTTACTGTTGTGCCTCGTCTCTTACAAAAGCTTTCCAGAACTTAAAAACGGCTTTTTATACTGTTCAACATACCTTGTGTCAATTGAAGCTTATCCTCAATACTGACAAAACGAAACTAATGGTGTTTTCTAAAGCAAGAAATAGACCTCTGAACCTTTCACCTATTACTACCTGTCAGGGCAAGGAGATTGAGGTTGTAACCTCATATAAATATCTTGGAATTTTAATTGATGACGGCCTCTCTTTTAAATTGCATATTCAACAACTTACAAAAAAATTGAAGCTGAAATTGGGATTTTATTTTAGGAATAAGGCCTGTTTTTCTTTTGAAGCCAGAAGGAGGCTAGTATCGGCTACATTTATGCCTTTACCAAACTATGGGGATATTTTATATATGAATGCTTCCGCTCAGTGTTTGAGATCAATTGACATCCTTTACCATGGCACTTTGAGATTTATTTTAAATTGCAAAACCCTTACGCACCACTGCACTTTGTATACCAGGGTTGGCTGGCCTTCTCTAGTCACTCGTAGGCTCAGTCACTGGTATACTTTCATTTATAAAGCCATCTTGGGTTTACTACCTTTTTATTTGGGCATTTTTATTGTTCAGAAACGTGGTGGGTACTCTCTTTGTTCGCTGGACTTTATCCTGCTAACTCTTCCAAATGTCCGAACTGAATTTGGTAAAAGGGCTTTTATGTACTCTGCGCCATCGTCTTGGAACGCCTTACAAAATACTTTTAAACTGGAAGATCTTGTATTTTTTGGTGTATTTAAATCACTGATGAATGATCTTGAGACTGATTCCCTGATCTGTCAATGTTTTTAATTTGCTGTTTTTGATTTTTGTTATACTCTTGTGAATTCTATGGTTTTTACCAGATTACTTGTAGTTTTTCATGTTGTTTGTCTGTAATTTTTGTAATGACTTGGTGCTGCCTATCTTGGCCAGGACGCTCTTGAAAAATTGATTTTAAATCTCAATGAGCCCTTCCTGGTTAAATAAAAAATGTAAAATGCTTAATGGGTGACATGTCTGGTGCGTATGCAGGTGATGCACTGTGACATTTTCAGCTTCCAGGAATTGAGTACAGATCCTTGCGACATGGGGCAGTGCATTATCATGCTGAAACATAAGGAGATGGCGGCAGATGAATGGGTCTCAGGATCTCATCACTGTAACTCTGTGCCATCAATAAAATGCAATTGTGTTTGTTGTCCGTAGCTTATTCCTGGTCAAACCATGAACCCACTGCCACCATGGGGCACCCTGTTCACAATGTTGACATCAGCAAAACGCCCACCCCACACTATGCCTTACACACTTTCTAATCGACCTGGCCCGGGTATCCTGGAAGGATATTGACCTCATCCCGTCAGTAGAGGATAACTGGTTCTTCTTTAAAAGTGCTTTTCTCACCATCTTAGATAAGCATGCCCAATTCAAAAAATGTAGAATTAAGAACAGATATAGCCCCTGGTTCACTCCAGACTTGACTGCCCTTGACCAGCACAAAAACATCCTCTGGCGTACTGCATTAGTATTGAATAGCCCCTGTGATATGCAGCTTTTCAAGGAAGTCAGGAACCAATATACACAGTCAGTCAGGAAAGCAAAGGCTAGCATTATCAAACAGAAATTTGCATCCTGTAACACTAATTCCAAAAAGTTTTGAGACACTGCAAAGTCCATGGAGAATAAGAGCACCTCCTCCCAGCTGCCCACTGCACTGAGGATAGGAAACACTGTCATCACTGTCATGACGTTGGCCTGGGGGTAGGTTTATGACAGCCATAAATACCTCTTTCCCCCCTCCCCCATTCCTCTTCCCTACTGATGTGACATAAGAAAACCCCTTGGTTAACATAGAACTGGGAACATCAGAAGTTGGGGGGAAATGAACAATATTCTGGTAATCCGACCAACTGAACATATGCGGTGGTACTTAAACCTGTTGAGGATAGAGGGCGCTATTTACACTTTGGGGGAAAATCGTGCCCAATTTAAACGGCCTCGTACTCTATTCTTGCTCGTACAATATGCATATTATTATTACTATTGGATAGAAAACACTCTCTAGTTTCTAAAACCGTTTGAATTTTGTCTGTGAGTAAAACAGAACTCATTTGGCAGCACACTTTCTGACCAGGAAGTGGAAAGTCTGAAAATGATGCTCTGTTCAAGGGCCTGCCTATAAATAGGCATGATACGTATGAGTATACATGCACGTCATACACCTTCCCCTAGATGTCAAGAGGAAGTGAGAGAAGAAATTAAGTGTTTATCTTGGTCTGAGGTGGAATATATCCTCTTGGCATGACGAGTCATCCATTTCCTGTTTTCTGGAAAGCGCGAAAATGGACCTGGAATTGCCTTCTGAAAAGCCGTCGTTATAGGCGACTACTATCTCCGGCTTTGATTTTATTTGATACATGTCACAATATCATCGTAAAGTATGTTTTTTCAATATAGTTTTATTAGATTTTTGAAATTTATTCGGGACGTTAGGCGTGTTGCGTTGTGTGCCTTTGTTCAGAAAGGAGAGCTTCGCGCCACTTGGCCAGTGTGCTTGCTAATTCAAGAGGGAAAAACGATGTTCTAAATCCAAACAACGACTGTTCTGGACAAAGGACCCCTTGTCCAACATTCTGATGGAAGATCACCAAAAGTAGGACCCATTTTGTGATGCTATTTCATATATCTGTCGAACTGTATACTAGTAGTTTTTTTGTAAAAAATCTGAAATAATGGCTGGATTCACAAGATGCTTGTCTTTCATTTTCTGTACACAATGCATTTTTCAGAAATGTTTTATGATGAGTATTTAGGTATTCCACGTTGGTCTCTATATTTACTCTGGCTGCTTCGGTGCTATTTTTGACGGTAGCTGTGATGGTAGCTGCAATGTAAAACTGATTTATACCTCAAATATGCACATTTTTCGAACAAAACATAGATTTATTGTGTAACATGTTATAAGACTGTCATCTGATGAAGTTGTTTCTTGGTTAATTTGGTTGGTTAGTTAGGTTGGCTTTGTGCATGCTACCTGTGCTGTGAAAAATGTCTGTCCTTGTTTGTATTTGGTGGTGAGCTAACATAAATACACAGGCTGTTTTCGCTGTAAAACATTTTTAAAAATCGGACATGTTGACTGGATTCACAAGATGTGTATCTTTCATTTGCTGTATTTGTCACGGTTTCTAAAGTTGAACCCAGAAGCAGACCAGGACAAGGAGAGTAAGACGAAGGTGAGTATTTATTTACAAGTTTGAATGTAGTGATAGAAAAATCCAAGTGACGAAGCGGGCAGCGGAGGTGAGTTGATGGGATTGAATAGGCAGATCCAATGAAGTAACTGAAGTCACCGACGACCAGGTAGGGATGAGATGAGTGTTCCGGGTGAATGACTGTAGACAGAAAAAACGGAGGTGAGTTCAAGGCAAGCAAGACGTACAAAACAACAAAACAAACTCTATCAAACTGGAGGCTGATACACTGGCACAACATACTGTTCATCTTAAGGTGAATGCACCAATTTGTAAGTCGCTCTGGATAAGAGCGTCTGCTAAATGACTTAAATGTAAATGTAAATGTAAATGTTCATGGCTAACGATCCGGCAGGGAATGGATGTCAGGTCAGCACTTATGAAGTGGAGGGGTGATGATCAGGACCAGGTGTGCAGATAGCTGATGGGATACAGGTGCAGGTACTCAGAGATACAGGGTGCGTTCCAGGACACCGGAAAAAACACTCCAGGACAGAACACAGGCAAAAACAGACTCAGGAAGCGGGATTCGTGACAGTATTGGACTTGTTAATGTGTGAAAGTTAAATATTTCTAAAAAATATTTTTTGAATTTCTCGCTCTGCCTTTTCAGTGGAATGTGGGAGGAGTTCCGCTAGCGGAACGCCTGGGCCAGACAGGTTAAGGTATATTATGTCAGTTCGGTTGCCCTCTGACACATTCTCATCAATGATAGAATGACATAAACTCTACTGTGGAAAGTCTAAACATCAGAGGTATCGGATTCACATGGAATTGTTGTTTAATTCAAATGCTTGAATATGAAATTATTTGTGAAGAGATTAAATGTAATTTTAGCTTCCAAATGAGAGATTTGGGTTTTCATAAGTTTGGGCTTCTGCTCAACCAGGGGCCCGCCCCTGTGGAGAGACATGGGTAATAAACCAACAGACACACCCCTCTCCCTCCACTATATAAAGCCATTGACAAAAATATAACTTCCTGTTCCGGGTACATTAGGATGACGATCCGATGTCAGAATGGTTCAGATAATAACTACAGAACTAAGCCAACATCAGCATGGACTTTGGTTGTGAATGGTATGAACTTTGAACTCGTATTCACTACAGAAGTGATACCTCCTAGCCGTTGAGTTAGCAACAGCTGCTACAAACGCAGGTTAGGAAGGACAGTCAGAGTATCCCGTCTACTACACAACGACGTTACTACGACAGTGACCACCAGAGACATTCTTCAAAGGACAGAGGACTCGGTTTGGCAACCCGGTCTTCCATCTACCACCAACCTACTGAAGCGCAGCTCAGAGTAAATATTTATTGCATTTTCCTTTTCCAAATGGGCGGTAATTTAGAATGCATAAGATACTGTATTTACGATAGCACAGCTTCGCCTCTGTTCCAGTCTCCCGCTCTTTCACTAAAATCCCGCCCCTTTCCTTTGTGTAACAAGCTGTCATATCTGTTCCGCCCGCTAGGGACGTTTTCCTTTATGACGGCAATTTGTAATCAAGTTTTAATTTAATTGTGTATGTGTGATTCGTAAGGTATTTAGTAAATAAATAATTAAACCCAATTTTGTATTGCTGATTCAACTTGTTAGCCAGGATTCTTGCAGATAACCAAGAATTTACAACTTTCAGAATATGAGACTGAAGTAAGATGACGATTAATATTGACGGCTATGGATGTAAAATATTACTAAATCTTTAAGAGTTTATTCGGAAGATAACAGCTCTATAAATATTATTTTGTGGTGTACCTCTCTAGTTAATTACATTTACATGATTAGTTCAATCAGGTGATATTAATTACGGAGAAATTATTTTATAGAATAGCATGTGATAGCAATTAATCTGGCATAGCCAAAGACACGACATCACCGATGCATTTTTCTATGGCTGGCCATGTTTTCCACCTAGCTACCCCAACCCTGGCCAACAGCTAAGCACCCCTCGCAGCAACTTGCCCAAGCCCCCCCTGCTTCTTCTTCACCCAAATCCAGACAGCTGATGTTCTGAAAGAGCTACAAAATCTGGACCCCTTCATATCATCTGGGCTAGACAATCTGGACCCTCTCTTTCTAAAATGATCTGCCACAACTGCTGCAACCCCTATTACTACCCTGTTCAACCTCTCTTTCATATCGTCAGAGATCCCTAAAGATTGTAAAGCTGCCGCGGTCATCCCCCTCTTCACAGGGGGAGACACTCTAGATCCAAACTGCTACAGACCTATATCTATCCTACCCTGCCTATCTAAGGTCTTCGAAAGCCAAGTTAACAAACAGATCACTGACCATTTCGAATCCCACCGTACCTTCTCCGCTATGCAATCTGGTTTCCGAGCTGGTCATGGGTGCACCTCAGCCACGCTCAAGGTCCTAAACGATATCATGACCGCTATCGATAAAAGAAAGTAGTGTGCAGCCGTCTTTATCGACCTGGCCAAGGCTTTCGACTCTGTCAATCCCTGCATTGTTATCGGCAGACTCAATAGCCTTGGCTTCTCAAATGACTGCCTCGCCTGGTTCACCAACTACTTCTCAGATAGAGTTCAGTGTGTCAAATCGGAGGGCCTGTTGTCCGGACCTCTGGCAGTCTCTTTTTAGTTAGCTTTGCGACAGTATCAAAAATAAATTTCGGATTGTTCTTATTTTCCTCAATTAAGTTGGAAAAATAGGATGATCGAGCAGCAGTGAGGGCTCTTCGATAATGCACGGTACTGTCTTTCCAAGCTAGTCAATTGCTACATTTAAATTATTTCGCCACTATGGACTATTTATTGCCTTTCTACATTTGCATACACTGTAAATAGATTTTTCTATTGTGTTATTGACTGTATGTTTGTTTATCCCATGTGTAACTCCGTGTAGTTGTTTTTGTCGCACTGCTTTGCTTTATTTTGGCCAGGTCGCAGTTGTAAATGTGAACTTGTTCTCAACTGGCCTACCTGGTTAAATAAAGGTGAAATAAATGTATTTTTAAAAAATGCTGTCTGCCATCTGTCCGGTACAGTTGAAACCGGGATTCATCCGTGAGCGTTTGCCCACTGAAGATGGAATACGTTACCGAACTACAGTCAGGGCAAGACTCTGTTGAGGACAATGGGAATGCAGATGAGCTTCCCTGGGATGGTTTCTGACAGTTTGTGCAGAAATTCTTCGGTTGTGTAAGCCCACATTTTCATCAGATGTCTGGGTGGCTGGTCTCAGACAATGTGGAGGTCCTGAGCTGGTGTGGTTACACGTGGTCTGCGGTTGTAAGGCCGGTTGGACATACTGCCAAATTCTCTAAAACAATGTTGGAGGAGGCTTATGGTAGAGAAATGAACATTCAAGTTTCTGTCAACAGCTCTGGTGGACAGTCCTGCATCAGCGTGCCAATTGCACACTCCCTAAAACTTGAGACATCTGTGGCATTGTGTTGTGTGGCAAAACTGCACATTTTAGAGTGACCTTTTAATGTCCCCAGTACAAGGACCACCTGTGTAATGATCATGCTGTTTAATCAGCTTCTTGATGTGCCACACCTGTCAGGTGAATGGATTTTCTTGGCAAAGGAGAAATGCTCACTAACAGGGATGTAAGCAAATCTGTATAAAATTTAAGAGAAATAAGCTTTTTGTTTGTATGGAACATTTCCGGGATCTCATATTTCACCTCATGAAAGATGGGACCAACATTTTACATGTTGTGTTTATATTTTTGTTCAGCATAAATATATCCTCATGTCACCAAATAATGGATTAAAACACCATGAAGGTCTTGCCATGAAGGTCTACCGTAGCCTCATCAGCACTCTGTAGGGTAGCACCATGGTGTAGCCTGAGGACAGCTAGCTTCTGTCCTCCTCTCGGTACGTTAACTTCAATACAAAATCTAGGAGGATCATGGTTCTCACTCCTTTCCATAGACTTACACAGTAATTATGAAAACTTCCAGAGGATGTCCTCCAACCTATCAGGGCTCTTGCAACATGAACTGACATCAAAAGATAAGGGTATGAATCTAGTACTGAAAGTGTAAGCTACAGTTACCTAAAATGTGGTGAGTAGTTGACTCAAAGAGAGAGAAACACAATAGTTTTTTCAGAAACACAAAACTTTTTCAGAAGAAATATATTTCTTCCAAAATTAAAGAGAAGCAAGAGAAGCAAGAGAAGAGAGAGAGAGAGAGAGAGAGAGAGAGAGAGAGAGAGAGAGAGAGAGAGAGAGAGAGAGAGAGAGAGAGAGAGAGAGAGAGAGAGAGAGAGAGAGAGAGAGAGAGAGAGAGAGAGAGAGAGAGAGAGAGAGAGAGAGAGAGAGAGAGAGAGAGAGAGAGAGAGAGAGAGAGAGAGAGAGAGAGAGAGAGAGCTATATTTCGTAGTATATGCTTTTTTTCACTTTCACTTACTTAGATCATCTAATGTAGCTAGCTAGTTTAGCCTCCTGATACATCCGGCTCAAACAGAGAGAGATGCTATGTTAGCTAGCTGACTATGGCTATCCAATACTGAAACTCTTCCAAATCAAGGTAAACTTTTGGTTTTATTAATTTATTGCCACCGGGGCCCACTGGTGTAACTGCTAAACTGCTTGCTGCTGACTATACACTGTACTGTATGACTGTAGTGGGTTTACTTTACTAACGTGTTAAGGTAAAGCGGGCTACCTAGTCAGTTGTACAACTGAATGCCTTCAACTGAAATGTGTCTTCCGCATTTAACCCAACCCCTCTGCCTTAATCGACATCCACGTTCTAGTAGCTATGTTGGCTATGGCATGACAACGATGTAGGCTGTGTGGCGGTCATGCGTTAGCGGTCATGAAATGAAGGTTTGGCTTGGATTTATTTTCCCGCCTGGTCACAGACAGCTGATGTGTTGTGCACTGAAGTCCACAAGCTAAGGGAAAAGGTGAGAGAAGAAGACCACGTAGATAGATGCGAGAAGGAATTATATTAGATATACAACGAGCTACGAAAGTGAACTGTGTTTGCGTGCGATCAGTGGTGTATTCATTGTGCTGATTGTTTTGAAAAAAGTATCTTAAATGTAACGAAATGGGAATAAACATATCTGAAATTGTCCAATAGAAACTCTTGTTTGCAACTGTTCGACTAATGATTACACCCTAGATCAGCTAGATGCAGGCAAGAGTGTGCAACCTGGTATTGAATGTGACAAAAATGATCTCCTGTGCACCTACGTACATTGTAAACTTTCGTTCATAGGCTAGGTTGTAGCAACCTTATGATGGGTACAGGGAAAATTTGAGTATCATGTAGTAGCCTAAACCTATTGATGTTACATTGAGCTGGGTGAATGGAATATAAATGTCAGTCATCCAATACACTGCAATAGAAATAATGGCATGTTCATTAAAAAAAGAAAAAGGTACCTATTGCCACCATTATCAGAATACATGATCCTGGTGTCTGACTGCATCCAGATACAGTATATGAATTCAATCTAAATGTAAGGATCGAAGATGTAGCTTAATGGTAATGTACAGTGCCATCGGAAAGTATTCAGACCCCTTGACTTTTTCCACATTTTGTTAAATTACAGCCTTATTCTAAAATGGATTAAATAACACATTTTCCTCAGCAATCTACACATAATACTCCATAATGACAAAGTGAAAACATGTTTTTAGAAATGTTTGCTAATTTATATATATATTTTTAAACATAAATAGCTTATTTACATAAGTATTCAGACCCTTTTCTATGAGACTCGAAATTGAGCTCAGGTGCATCCTGTTTCCATTGATAATCCTTGAAATGTTTCCACAACTTGATTGGAGTCCACCTGTGGTAAATTCAATTGATTGGACTCTTTGGCCTGAATGCAAAGCATCACGTCTGGAGGAAACCTGGCACCATCCCTACAGTGAAGCATGGTGGTGGCACCATCATGCTGTGGGAATGTTTTTCAGTGGCAGAGACTGGGAGACTATTCAGGATCGAAACAAAGATGAACGGAGCAAAGTACAGAGAGATCCTTGATGAAAACCTGCTCCCAGAGCGCTCAGGACCTCAGACTGGGGCTAGGGTTCACCTTCCAACAGGACAACGACCCTAAGCACACAGTCAAGACAATACAGGCGTGGCTTCAGGAGTTTCTGAATGTCCTTGAGTGGCCCAGCCAGAGCCCGGACTTGAACCCAATCCAACGTTTCTGGAGAGAACTGAAAATTGTATCTTGTATCAAGATGGCGCCGGAGGGGAAGGCTGCCGTCTTATCGGCTCTTAACCAACCATGCTATTTTGTTTGTTTTTTGTCGTTGTTCGTAACTTGTTTTGTTCATAATGTTGCTGCTACCGTCTCTTATGACCGAAAAGAGCTTCTGGACATTAGAATTGGGATTACTCACCTCAAATTGGATGAGCAGTTCTTCGTCAATGAGTCGGACGCTTGGGATATACTACAGACACCCGACCAGGCCCAGATCCCTGTGATTTGCTGGAAAAGGAAACATAGGTTTCGTGGAAAGAGATGCCTTGTGAGGATCAGGCGATGAGTGGCTAATCTGCCCTTGCCTTCCGTTCTGCTAGCTAACTTTCAATCGCTGGGAAAATAAAAGGGACAAAGTGAAAGCACGTATATCCTGCCAACGGGACATTAAAAACTGTAATATCTTATGCTTCACGGAGTCGTGGCTGAACGATAACATTAAGACCATACAGCTGGCGGGTTATACACTCTATTGGCAGGACAGAACAGCAGCCTCTGGTAAGTGGGGTGGGGGCCTTTGCATATTTGTAAACAGCTGGTGCACGATATCTAAGGAAATCTCAAGGTTTTGCTCGCCTGAGGTAGAGTATCTCATGACAAGCTGTAGATCACACTAATCTACCTGGAGACTTTTCATCATTTTTTTTCATAGCCGTCTACATACCACCACAGATGGAGGATGGCACTAAAACCACACTCAATGAGCTGTATTCCGCCATAAGCAAACAGAAACATGCTGATCCAGATGCGGCACTCCTCAGTTTTACCTATCAGCATGTTAAATGTTCAACCTGAGGGAAAAAATTCTAGACCGACCTTTACTCCACACACAGAGACGCGTACAAAGCTCTCCCTCGCCCTCCATTTGGCAAATCTGACCATAAGTCTATCCTTCTGATTCATGTTACAGGCTAAAATTAAAGCAGGGAGTACCAGTGACTCTATAAAAAAGTGGTCAGATGAAGCAGATGCTAAGCTACAGGACTGTTTTGCTAGAACAGACTGGAATATGTTCGGGGATCCTCCCAATGACATTGAGGAGTACACCACATCAGTCATTGGCTTCATCAAAAAGTGCATTGAGGACGTCACCCCCACAGTGACTGTACGTACATACCCTAACCAGAAGCCATGGATTACAGGCAACATTCGCACTGAGCTAAAGGGTAGAGCTGCCGCTTTCAAGAAGCGGGACTCTAACCCGTAAGCTCCTAAAAAATCCCGCTATGCCCTGCGACGAACCATCAAACAGGCAAAGCATCAATACAGGACTAAGATCTAAACGTACTACACTGACTCTGATGCTCATTGGATGTGGCAGGGCTTGCAAACTATTACAGACTACAAAGGGAAGCACAGCCGAGAGCTGCCCAGTGACACGAGCCTACCGGACGAGCTAAATAACTTATATGCTCGCTTCGAGGCAAGTAACACTGAAACATGCATGAGAGAATCAGCAGTTCCGGACGACTGTGTGATCACGATCTCCGCAGCCGATGTGAGTAAGACCTTTAAACAGGTCAACATTCTGTAATACCAACATGTTTCAAGCAGACCACCATAGTCCCTGTGCTCAAGAACACTAAGGTAACCTGCCTAAATGACTACCGAATTGTAGCACTCACGTCTGTAGCCATGAAATGCTTTGAAAGGCTGGTCATGGCTCACATCAACACCATTATCCCAGAAACCCTAGACCAAACCCAAATTTGCATACCGCACCAACAGATCCACAGATTATGCAATCTCTATTGCACTCCATACTGCCCTTTCCCACCTCGACAAAAGGAACACCTATGTGAGAATGCTATTCATTGACTACAGCTCAGCGTTCCACACCATAGTAACCTTAAAGCTCATCACTAGGCTAAGGACCCTGGGACTAAATACCTCCTTCTGCAACTGGATCCTGGACTTCCTGATGGGCCGCCCCCCAGGTGGGAGGGTAAGTAACAGCACATCTGCCATGTTGATCGTCAACACGGGGGCCCCTCAGGGGTGTGTGCTAAGTCCCCTCCTGTACTCCCTGTTCACTCATGACTGCACGTCCAGGCACAACTCCAACACCATCATTAAATTAGCTGATGACAACAGTGGTAGGCCTGATCACCTACAATGATGAGACAGCCTATAGGGAGGAGGTCAGAGACCTGACCGTGTGGTGCAAGGACAGCAACCTCTCCCTCAACGTGATCAAGACAAAGGAGATGATTGTGGACTACAGGAAAATGAGGACTGAGCACACCCCCATTCTCATCGACGAGGCTGTAGTGGAGGAAGTTGAAAGCTTCAAGTTCCTTGGCGTCCACATCACCAACAAACTAACATGGTCCAAGCACACCAAGACAGTCATGAAGAGGGCACAACAAAACCTTTTCCCCCTCAGGAGACTGAAAAGATTTGGCATGGGTCCTCAGATCCTCAAAAGGTTTTACAGCTGCACCATCGAGAGCATCCTGACAGGTTGCATCACTGCCTGGTATGGTAACTGCTCAGCCTCCGACTGCAAGATAGTACAGAGGGTAGTGCGTACAGCCCAGTACATCACCGGGCCAAGCTTCCTGCCATCCAGGTCCTCTATACCAGGCGGTGTCAGAAGAAGGCCCAACAAATTGTCAAATACTCCAGCCACCCTAGTCATAGACTGTTCTCTCTGCTACCACATGGCAAGCAGTACCAGAGTGCGAAGTCTAGGTCCAAGAGGCTTCTAAACAGCTTCTACCCCCAAACCATAATGGTTTGAACAGCTAATCAAATGGCTACTCAGACTGTTTGCATTCCCCCCCCCCACCCCCACCCCCATGCTGCTGCTACTCTCTGTTATTATCTAACTCTACCTACATGTACATAATTGCCTCAATTACCTCAACACATTGACTGTGTACCAGTACTCCCTGTATATAGCCCCACTATATTGTTATTTGCTGCTGCTCTTTAATTATTTGTTATTCTTATCTCTTACTTATTTTTTATTTTTTTCTTAAAACTTTGTTGTTGGTTAAGGGCTTGTAAGTAAGCATTTCACTGTAAGATCTGCACCTGTTGTATTCGGTGCAGCTGACAAAAACAATTTAATTTGATTTAATTTGATTTGAAATAGCTGTGCAGCAATGTTCCCTATCCAACCTGACAGAGCTTGAGAGGATCTGCAGAGAAGAATGGGAGAAACTCCCCAAATACAGGCGTGCCAAGCTTGTAGCGTCATACTCAAGAAGTCTCGAGGCTGTAATCGCTGCCAAAGGTGCTTCAACAAAGTACTCAGTAAAGGGTCTGAATACTTATGTAAATGTGATATTTCAGTTTTTTTATTTTTAATAATTTAGCAAACATTTCTAAAAGTTTTTGCTTTGTCATTATGGGGTATTATTGTATGTAGATTGAATACATGTTTAAATAAGGCTGTAACTTAACAAAATGTAGAAAAAGTCAAGGGGTCTGAATACTTTCTGAAGGCACTGTATCTTCAACGGCAGAGGGATATGTTTAAAGTCAAGGTAAGCTGACTTTAAGTCAAGCCAAGGGCATGTGGACCTGGTTACCCTTCTGAGAATAGGGGACGATTGAAAACAAAGGGCGGTCAAATCTTTCACATTTTTGCTTAAACTTACCACATATTGAACTTGGCCCATAATCTTTTAACAAAGGCAGGCAGACAGATCAGTATACAGTACAGTCCAAATCTATAGTGTAACACTGATTATTACACCTACATATTCATTTTATTCAGTAGTTCCAAAGCTCATTAGCTATGTGCAATAAATCATGGTAGATTGGTGTGTATTAAATCTAGCTCGAATAACACAATTTCCTGTGTTTAGAAGAAATTCTTCCAACATAAGTGCATTGGACTGAGGCCTTAGGGGCTTATACAGTATTATGTATCTGCATGTGTTCTTCTCTTATTTCTTTACGGTGCCGATTCTTTCATCTAACAAACTACAAATGACACAGTGAAAGGCTGCATAAGTAGTGAGATCACCCCAAAGAGCATGCATACCGTAATCCACTACTGTATCTGCATTTGCACTACAGACCCGTTGGAGGACAGCGCTGTTACTGGAGGAGCTTGACAGATGCACTAGACTGTCTAAACAGCTGGCTGTGTGTTATCTGGAGCTCCCCAGTAAGTCTATCCATCTCCACACAGTGTATTCATCTGAGAGAGCAGCAGCTGATGGATCTCATGAACAGGATTAGTGCTTTTGGCTCCACACGTTTCCAACACGCATATCTTGATGTAACACAGATCTTTCCCCATGCGTTAATCTTACTGTTTACACATAACAGTCCTGTAACCATAAACATTGTCCAGGAAACATAAAGAACTGTGTGCATGTGATCAATCAATATAGACTACATTGGCGGAGTCTGAACTAGGAATATGGAATATGTGCATTTATCTACATCAGTTGAGGGTTTGTTGTCTACTAGACTGCAAGCAGGGTTAAGAAAGACTGAGGCATATTAAAAAAATTATGAGATTACTTTCAATGGCAGTATCAGATGGTTTTCCCCTAAGGAATGACTTTACAGGTTAGTATTCCGAGAGTGAATAACACTACACCGAGGTATTCTATCTTCCTCATCATTGTCCTGTGTCTCTGAATGAGGTTGTCAAAGAGCTGCAGAGGAGGAAGAACACTTGGCCCTGAGGCTATCACTGAGTGACACGAGAAAACATGTAGCTATGCATGATCATTAATCTACCTCTTTGAAATTAACACAGTTGAAAAAATATGGCTAAAAAGGATAAGCAGATACATAAAGACATTGACTCAGTCCATCTGCCTTTCATCTTTCATTATAACCAAATCACTCACTATCTTATATCTAACATATATCATCTCAACAGGCATGTAGGTCTCAAATAATCATATTTTGTTTCAGAACCTCACTAGATAGACAGATATATACTGTATATATATATATATATATATAAATAAATACTGTAGATAGATACTGTAGATAGATACAAAATTACTGTAGATAGCATCGACGAGCTAACCACCGTCACTGGCTTCATTGGGAAAAGCAAAGTCGACTTCGTCCCCACAGTGAAGGTTCGCTGCTTTCCCAATCAAAAGCGCTGGATTAAAACTAGTTGCACACTAAGCTAAAGGACAGAGCTACCGCTCACAAGGATATCGTAGCCAACCCCGAGGCTACGGTTGAGGACATGAACACATACAGTCCCGCTACGACCTCCACAGAGCCATCAAACCGTCAAAAGGACAATATCGGAATCACATTACACTGGCTCTGACTCTAAATGCATGTGACAGGGGCAACAGCACATTACGGATTACAAAAGAAGCCCTAGGCGTGATCTGCCCAACGATGCTTCTCTACTAGATGAACTCAATGCCTTTTATGCACGCTTCGACAAAAACAACACAGAGCCCTGCATGAGGGCCCCCGCTGATCCGGAGAACTGGGGATCTCGCTCTCTGAGGCTGACGTGAGTAAGGTCAACACTCGTAAGGTCGCAGGGCCAGACTGTATTCAAGGGCGTGTCCTCAGGGCATGTGCAGACCAGCTGGTTGGCGTTAACTGACATTTTCAAACTCTCCATGTCCGAGCCTGTAACCCCCACATTTCAAGCTGACTACCATCATTCCTGTTCCCAAAAACTCTAAGGCATCCTGCCGCAATGACTACCACCCTTGAAGAACTCACACCTTGAAGAACTCACATCTGGTTGACCATGGCACACATCAACACCCTGGGACTGAACACCACCCTCTGCAACTGGATCCTGGACTTTGTGCTGGGCAGACCCCAGGTGGTAAGAGTAGGCAACAACACCTCCACCACCCTGACCCTCAACACGGGTCCCCTCAGGGGTGTGGCTTAGAGCCCTCCTGTACTTCACCCACGCCTGTGTGGCCGTGCACGACTCCAACTCCATTATCAAGTTTGCTGACGACACGACGGTGCTAGGCCTAATCACCAACAGCGTGAAGACAGCCTACAGAGAGTAGGTCAGAAAACTGCTCCCCCTCACACCTACGCTGCTGCTAAAATGATTATTGGTTAGATGTATTACTACCACTATGCTGCTGTTCATTGATTATTGATTACCATTAACCTTAATCTATCTATTTATCCTGTGACTGGTCACTATTACTCCTATTTGCATGTATAAATTACCATTAGTATACTGTTTACTATTATTATTCTGCTACCAGTCACTTTCTCCTAATCCCTGCCTACATGTACATATCTACATCAAATACTCCAGTATCCCTGCACATTGAACATTTGGTAATGGCACTGACATTTTTAGCTTCTTCTCTTATTTCTTATTTCTCATGTTTGTTTGTTTTATATTTATTTATTAGTTATACTATATTGGTTTTGAATACTGCACTGTTGGGTAAGGCTTGCATTTTAAGCATTTCACTGTACCAAGGTTTGCAGACCTTTGCAAACAGATCAGATTCCAAAGTCAAACACAAGCAAAGGACTTTATATTAATGCACATCAGCAAGCCTATCGACTACACCTGTTAGAAGGTTCTAATTGATGGGCAACGCTATATCAAACTGAATGCCACTGAGCACCAAAGACAAATAGCATGGCTGCAGTGGCCTCAATATAGATGAAAGAACACCTCTACAATAAATCAAATTGGAGCCATTGCTGATATAATCAGGCAGCAATTTAAGAGAAATGCTGACACAGACACATTGTCCTAAAATATTCTACTACCATGCAGTTTATAATCCCAAACTTAACTTTTGATCAAGATATATACTGTATGCTTACAGCTGGGATCAATACCAGAACTGGAACACATATCACAGGAGACTGACACGTATACAGTCTGTCATAATAAAGTGGCTTTTGACCTTAAGACAGGGTAAGAAATGATCTGTTCAACATGTAATGACAACAACAGCAACTGGTTGTCATTCACATAGCGGGGCCATAAGAGCATAAGACCCAGCCTAAACATTGCCGGCTCCGGAGATGACCTAGGAAGCCACGGCGTTTCAGCATTGTTAACCGAAACTCTCCTGTTTTTTTCCTCTGTATTTTTCCCTTTATAGCTGACATTTTGAGACACTTCGTTGTTTACAGTTCATAATCTGTGTCTGGAAGTCTAAGTACAGTATAATCAGTATAAGTCTAGGTAAGTATACGTATCTACTTAGGTACAAAATGGAATTTGAATCTTAACAATATACCCAAAGTAAGGGCTATACTATATATGTGTATATATATATATATATATATATATATATATATATATATATATACATATACATATATATACATATATATATATATATACATATACATATATATATATATATATATACATATACAGAGAGACAGAGAGACAGAGAGAGACAGAGAGAGACAGAGAGAGAGAGAGAGAGAGAGAGAGAGAGAGAGAGAGAGAGAGAGAGAGAGAGAGAGAGAGAGAGAGAGAGAGAGAGAGAGAGAGAGAGAGAGAGAGAGAGAGAGAGAGAGAGAGAGAGAGAGAGAGAGAGAGAGAGAGAGAGAGAGAGAGAGACAGAGAGAGACACAGAGAGAGACACAGAGAGAGAGACAGAGAGAGAGACAGAGAGAGAGACACACAGAGAGAGAGTCTTTTCCTAGTCAAGTCTCCCAAGTACCAGTTGGGTCATTAATACAGTTGGCATGGAAAAAATAAACACCACTTCAGGCCAGTAAGTTAAACTTGTGTAGCGGTAAGCATTTTCTAAGTGGACACAAGTGTTCTATTTTGATTTATGTTTTCACCACTCATTCATCACGTCTTTCTGGACGCATTTCAAATACATCTTCAGCCCTTAATGCTCAACAGCATAAAGCACAGCATGCTTAAGCTCGACATTCCATAGGTCACTTGGAGTTAGGCAAATACATTCTTTCCCCTCTCCTATAATACGTGTGCTGGTGGATGAGTTCAACCTGGAATTGTTTCAGCCAACGCTCCCTTTAAATTGTACAAAAAAAAACAATAATAGAGATCTTACTGCAAAGAGTACATAGTCAATAGATACCGTACTATAGAATCAAATGTAGTACTACTCCAACAATACTGTATTCTCAGAGTTATCACTTGTTATTGGAGTCGTTTAAACCACTTAGCTTATTGATTAAATGCAGTATTTCACTGGGAATATATTATTAAAGCATTCACTCCAACGTTAATAAATGCACATTGTGTTCACACCAGGATAGTTACCTAAATCAAACAAACAGAGACTGCTGTGATGAATGGACTTCTGAAGTCAGGGAGAAAGCAGGGGGTTGTCTCTGGAAAGAAATAAAAACAGTATCAGAGAGCAATGTTAGCACATGTTTGGCGAGGTACTACATCCCTACATATGTTCCAGACATGAGACTTGGGTGAGGTCACTTTGGGCAAAAATAAACTAGAAGCAGAAATTGTGGGGATGGGTCAGAATGTTTGGATAGTGTGCATTTGGAAGACAATCCTAGATGTGGCCCAAGTGCCTAAAGTGCTGAAATTACTTGCGTTGTGATAAAGAACAAAAGGACAAAGACCAATCCATTACAGCTCTGCAGGAGATTCAAAAAGATTCAAAGTGGACATTCATTTGGGGAAGCTTAATCAAAAAGCGAACATACAGTATCAGTGATTTTTCCTCACTCACTTACTGAATAACTTGGCAAACCAACACGGATAGTGACTTGTTCTTTCAAAAGCAACCAGACATTAATGAGGTGATTTGAGCCATGGCATAACAAACTTGCTTTGTCCTCTATGCATGGTACAGCGCCATATGCTGTATCAGCACTCATCACATCACATAGAAAGGATTCTACAATAGGAAGAGTGATGTCTGGCAAAATCATGTCTGGCAAAGATAATAATACCAGACATAAACCATAGTATGGTCATGGGTGTTGGCATTGTGCATTGTGCAAGATGAATACACTGAATTATATAAAACGAAGGACAAAAACAGCATTCAAGAAATAATAATCAATTGTACACAATTTTTGGGAGGCAGCTGTCCTGTTCTTCTGGAGATAGAAGGATTATCAGACAGCACTTAGGTAAGGTCACCCAAGCCCTCTCCAGCCAGGTACATACAGGGGGAATTAATGGACCATGTGGTACGCACATTTATACCTTAGAGAGGAGGAAACTTGATTCATGATTATTCAGTCCGCTTGATGGGTCTTATCTTTTTCGACAGAATTCCTAATTTTATAAAACTGAAGACAAAAAGATATAGACTGGAAGCATATGGTGGGCTGGAACACGACCAAGATGGCCTGAGCTCTCCAAGCTCTAGCACAAAGAGCATTTGTTTTAAAATGTACGCTTTTCTTAATTTAATCAGCACAGTCATTACCATGATTGAGGTGGTGAGGCGAGGCATATAAGACTAAAAGCAAGATGAAGGAGAGGAATTTAATATCAGCAACACCGTAGAAGAAGCCTGAATGACCAGTAGATCTGGATGCTTACGGTACAACTTTTAAAACAGGCAAATGGAAAGTTTTAGTATATGAGGAGGCTTTGTTCTGCTCTGGGGCATCTGAACGTATGGTGATGCGGAGGCAGGCAGGAAACACCACTTGTGAGGTGCAGAGTACCAGGCCTGGAGGGTTTCATGGGAAGTTTAACAGGTGTGGTGACATCATTGGCAAATAAAAACCTGTAGAAAATGTCTCAAGTCTGTCCAACTGCAAACACTTAGACATAAGTGCTTGAATGTGGTCACTCACATAGTCTGAGAGACCACACGTATTATGTCTTGGATGTCGACTCACAGCTTAGCTTGTATCATCAGGGCCAGATACAAAACACTCTTGAATAGAATCTAGATCCAGCAGGAAAATGATGTTACCGCTTACATTTTTATCAAATATTTGGCTTTCAACTTAATGGAATAGCATTGTTTCCCTACACATTAGTATCAGGGCCTTCTGGGTAGCTAAGAGAGAAAACAAGGATCAGATTGAGAATGAATGGACAAGTCCAGTTAGTGTTAACAGTGACGAAGATAAATGAGAACAATAGAGTGTGCTGCCTCAGAATACACTAAGCCCATGTCTGAGGAATTCAAGGAATGCATGAGGCATAAGATATAAACCAATGTACTGTTGCTGGTCAGTTCAACATCAGTACATTCCAAGACAGAACCCTGCACACATCCAAGATGTCATGGTGGCTTTTCAAATAACACTCTGGCAGAGTCAGATTCTGATATAAACAACCTATTTCTGCTGATTGAGTCCAAAAGGACTTATGCACCAGCTCCAATAACAGAGCTTTGCTTGTGATGTACTTCCTTGTGGAGTTTGTGCTTCATCTGCCAAGACTAGAGCCTGTTTAAAGGCTGTTCCATACAGCACTCAACATGATTAATACACAGAGAGAATGCTCACACATCTCTGCCCTCAACACAACTTTTGGACCAGAAATTGCGGTCAAGAACATGCCATCCGTCATGGATTAAAATTTAATTCATATAAGGTGATTACTTGGGAGGTTATACACGCCGCTCACATATGCATAGTCTGTCATATTTCTTTGAGTTGCCCAAGTACATTCATTACATTCACTCCATTAATAGAATTTCAAGGTCAGATGTATGTTTTTGAATGCCTCCTTTCGTACTCTAGACTCTGGAGCGGTTGCTTGAGTTAAGGAATGCATCAGCAAAACTGCAGGTGAAACCATAGAGTAGAAAATCATGGCAATTGGCAACAGATGATGACTGTGATATGGTAACTCAGTTACGGTACTTAATGCACTTAATTTGCTGTTGCTAACACTGGATAATTGAACCAGACGGATTGGCAAACAAATCAACCAAAGCAAATGTCATAGCTGCCACTGCTGCTGAGTGGTAGCATAAGGCCATTTTGAAACATGGTTAACGATATTAAATTCCTGGGAGATTTTTAGGGCAAATGTAATCACAGTTTGATCTCTATATTTAAGACAACATCACATAAACCGTGGCCTGTCCAAATTAGTGTTTTAAAAATCTTGTCAATGGAAGCGTAACATCCAGCCAGTGTAATCTTTTTTGTTGTGGTTGTTGTAGGTCTTCATGATATACACATGGTGGCAGCTTGTTTTGAAGCTAAACGAGAAGTGTTTGCTGCAACGCTCCGCAGAATGCAGGATAGAGCATCCATATAAACCAAAGCTGAAAGTCCCTGCTTTGTTTTTACTGTTGGGTGGATGGCTCCAATGCATGATGTGGTTCTCTTAAAAACATATTGCACACAGAAAACAGATCTATTATGGCCTGACTGAACAAGTTCCTATGGTTTCATTAAACAGAAAACATATCTATTATGGCCTGACTGAACAAGTTCCTATGGTTTCATTAAACAGAAAACATATCTATTATGGCCTGACTGAACAAGTTCCTATGGTTTCATTAAACAGAAAACATGTATAAATTTGTGCTGATGAATAGGTCATTGTCAGAGATGTTCATTGTTCACTGTGTGAGTGATTTCAGATGCATACTGTACAGTGGAGACGCGGCTGCATCCTAATCACTGTAATGAGTTTCAACCCAATGCGTTGCATTTGAATGTAACACTGACAACTGAAATGTGCTTATGAAAAAATATGGAACATAATATCCTAATCTGTTTACACTGTCTTGTCGCACTTGCAACACTGAAGTTATGTAATGCTATACAGCAAATGCTCCAAAACCAGTACCACAGTATGCCACATACTCATCATTGTTAGGCACCTTGGACAGGTTTATGTTAGGGTACACTAAAATGTAGGGTTGGTGTACTAGTTTGTAAAAATATAGTTGTGACAGCTCCCATTGCACTTCACATGTTTTGACCAAGAGTCACAATTGGTCATTCCTGACATGTCTGGAACAGTAAAATATCTTGATTGACCAAATTTCAAACATAATACACTAGCTGTGGCAAGGCTACAATGCTGTGGCATATCTATTTTTTCATTATGGCAGTGAGATGCCCAATGTCGAGAGCTCAAGTCATTTAAGCATACATCATTTATAAGAAAATCTGATAAAGTTAGATGTGTCGAAACAACTCACAGAAGAAATGTAACTCCAAATAAGTGTAGCAGAACATGAATGGGCTCTTACATGGCACGAAGGCAGACACTTTTTTATTCCTAATATTCATGCCTGCCAATAACTATACTCCTCAGCCCACCACGTCTGGACTAATCAGTTAAGTTATTGCATTTCAACACATTTTGCCATGGTGCAATGAGAAAAATGTGTTTTGTAATGCTATTCTCAAGATTTTTTCATGAGGCTAAGAGAAAATGTTGCAGATTTAAAGCTAATTTCCTGCAATTTACACTTTTTGCCGTGGAGCAGATATTTTTGTTGTTGCTGGTTTATAGCTCATCTGATGCCTTTGATCACATTTGGCCATGAGGCTGAGAGAAAATGTAGTAGATTTAAAGGTAATTTTAACGGCTGTCGTCCTCCTCTCCTGACGAGGAGAAGCGGGAAGGATCGGAAGGCCTATATACAGCTTGGTAAGTGTCCGTAAAGTTTATTTTAAGACATAAACTGAACACTACAAAATACAAAACAATAAACATGAAACGAACGAAACCGAAACAGTACCGTGTGGCAACAAACACTCACACGGAAACAAACACCCACAAACCAAAAGTGAAACCCAGGCTACCTAAGAATGATTATCAATCAGGGACAACGATTGACAGCTGCCTCTGATTGAGAACCGTACAAGGCCGAACTCAAAACCCCAACATAGAAAAACACACATAGACTGCCCACCCCAACTCACGCCCTGACCATACTAAATAAAGACAAAACAAAGGAAATAAAGGTCAGAACGAGACAGTAATTTACTGCTGTTCTACACATTTTGCCATGAACATGAGATAAAATGTATCAGTTTTAAAGCGAAATCCCTGCAATTCTACACATTTTGCTATCATATACTATCTAGGGCCTCCCCAACCTCCAGGGGGGCCCCATCCCAAAATCGAACAAATACACATTTTTGTTGGGTTGGGGGCCCCATGGAGGTTAGGGACCCTGGGGCACGTGCCTTGCGTGCCCGTTTGGTAATCCTGCCCTGCAGCCAACAGCAACTCCAGCTAAAGCCATTAACAGAGTTAGTGACAGTATATTTATATTTTTTTATCATCAAGGATATAAACAACACCAAAGGGTATAGTCCAACCAACCAACTAAGTATTTATAGGTTACAGCTACCACATTAGGCTACCTGCCTTGAATACTAAAATAACCAAATAAGCCAAATTAAGTTGACATTAAAATATACTGTAAGTCTTCCAGTGGTAAAGACACATAATACCCACTCTGATATCACTTATTTCTAGGGCAGAGAAGCAGTTGATTGTGAGAAGTAAAAGTATGCCACCCTCTTGCATTCCTACAGTATCACCACATGACTACTTCCAACTCAAACCACTACCGTAACCTCACAAAGGTAGCTAGGAGAAGAGCCATTATCTCATGGCCAGTGATAGCATTAGAAGTGTCTCCAAGGTGCAGTAAGAACTGAGTAGGATTCAGTACAATTCTCTCCTCTATAAAACGACATACCGATTTCACAAAGCTCATCCAGAAAATCTAGTGAGTTATAGCATATTGGTCGACATTAACATTTACTGCCCGAAGCCAAAAGTTAATAGATCCAATTTATTTAAATTATCTTCAAAATTTTCAGTAGGACAAAGAGGCAGTAACAAATCCTGACTGACGTGAATAACAGAAAGTTCATGGTGAAGGACATTTCCGCAGAGGGACATCATGGACTGCTGAGGTTGATAGATACTGTATATGCATGATAGTGATATCAAATCTACTTCTGAAATACGAAGCACAGTTACATACGTGAATGCATGCTTATATCTAGAAAACTCTGTCAATGCATTGAATTATTACAATGGCTTTACCTGCTGGTTGAGCTGCTAGGTCGTTCCACCAAATGAGTGCCTTTTGCGTCCCTTTGATATTTTAACTAGAAGTTTTGCACCAGTATTGATTTTTAAAATCATGTTATATTCAATGAAGTGCCCTTTAATATACAGTGCATTCGGAAAGTATTCAGACCCCTTCCGTTTTCAAAATTATGTTACAATACAACATCAATAATCCACACACAATACCCCACAATGACAAAGCAAAATTGCAATTTCTTTTACAGAAAAACCTTATTTACAGTTGAAGTCGGAAGTTTACATACACCTTAGCTAAATACATTTAAACTCAGTTTTTCACAATTCCTGACGTTTAATCCTCGTTAAAACTCCCTGTCTTAGGTCAGTTAGGATCACCACTTTATTTTAAGAACGTGAAATGTCAGAGTAATAGTAGAGAGAATGATTTATTTCAGCTTTTATTTCTTTCATCACATTCCCAGTGGGTCAGAAGTTTACATTCACTCAATTAGTATTTTGTAGCATTGCCTTTAAATTGTTTAACTTGGGTCAAACTTTTCGGTTGGCCTTCCACAAGCTTCCCACAATAAGTTGGGTGAATTTTGGCCCATTCCTCCTGACAGAGCTGGTGTCACTGAATCAGGTTTGTAGGCCTCCTTGCTCGCACACGCTTTTTCAGTTCTGCCCACAAATTTTCTAGGGGATTGAGGTCAGGGCTTTGTGATGGCCACTCCAATACCTTGACTTTGTTGTCCTTCAGCCATTTTGCCACAACTTTGGAAGAATGCTTGGGGTCAATTTTCGCTTGGAAGACCCGTTTGCGACCAAGCTTTAACTTCCTGACTAATGTCTTGAGATGTTGCTTCAATATATCCACATAATTTTCCTCCCTCATGATGCCATCTATTTTATGAATTGCACCAGTCCCTCCTGTAGCAAAGCACCCCCACAACATGATGCTGCCACCCCCGTGCTTCACGGTTGGGATGGTGTTCTTTGGCTTGCAAGCCTCCTCCTTTTCCCTCCAAACACAATGATAGTCATTATGGCCAAACAGTTCTATTTTTGTTTCATCAGACAGGAGGACATTTCTCCAAAATGTACGATCTTTGTCCCCATGTGCAGTTGCAAACCGTAGTCTGGCATTTTATGGCGGTTTTGGGGCAGTGGCTTCTTCCTTGCTGAGTGGCCTTTCAGGTTATGTCGATATAGGACTCGTTTTACTGTGGATATAGATACTTTTGTACATGTTTCCTCCAGCATCTTCACAAGGTCCTTTGCTGTTATTCTGGGATTGATTTGCACTTTTCGCACCAAAGTACGTTCATCTCTAGGAGACAGAACGCGTCTCCTTCCTGAGTGGTATGATGTCTGCGTGGTCCCATGGTGTTTATACTTGCGTACTATTGTTTGTACAGATGAACGTGGTACTTTCAGGCGTTTGGAAATTGCTCCCAGGGATGAACCAGACTTGTGGAGGTCTACAATTTGTTTTCTGAGGTCTTGGGTGA
Source organism: Salvelinus fontinalis (assembly GCF_029448725.1). NCBI lineage: Eukaryota > Metazoa > Chordata > Actinopteri > Salmoniformes > Salmonidae > Salvelinus > Salvelinus fontinalis. The sequence goes on along the minus strand of NC_074673.1, from coordinate 28,595,477 downwards.
TTTCTTTTGATTTTCCAATGATGTCAAGCAAAGAGGCACTGAGTTTAAAGGTAGGCCTTGAAATACATCCACAGGCACACCTCCAATTGACTCAAATTATGTCAATTAGCCTATCAGAAGCTTCTAAAGCCATGACATCATTTTCTGGATTTTTCAAAGCTGTTTAAAGAGTCAACTTAGTGTATGTAAACTTCTGACCCACTGGAATTGTGATACAGTGAATTATAAGTGAAATAATCTGTCTGTAAACAATTGTTAGAAAAATTACTTGTGTCATGCACAAAGCAGATGTCCTAACCGACTTTCCCAAACTATAGTTTGTTAACAAGAAACTTGTGGAGTGGTTGAGAAACGAGTTTTAATGACTCCAACATAAGTGTATGTAAACTTCCGACTTCAACTGTACATAAGTATTCAGACCCTTTGCAATGAGACTTGAAATTGAGCTCAGGTGCAACCTGTCTCCCTTGATCATCCTTAAGATGTTTCTACAACTTGATTGGAGTCCACGTGTGGTAACTGTAATTGATTGAGCATAATTTGGAAAGGCACACATCTGTCTATATAAGGTCCCACAGTTGACAGTGCATGTCAGAGCAAAAACCAAGTCATGAGGTTGAAGGAATTGTCCGTAGAGCTCCGAGACAGGATTGTGTCGAGGCACAGATCTAAGGAAGGGTACCAAAACATTTCTGCTGCATTGAAGATCCCCAAGAATACAGTGGCCTCCATCATTCTTAAATGGAAGAAGTTTGGAAACACCAATAATCTTCCTAGAGCTGGCCGCCTGGCCAAACTGAGCAATCGAGGGAGAAGGGCCTTGGTCAGGGAGGTGAACAAGAACCCAATGGTCACTCTGACAGAGCTCCAGAGTTCCTCTGTGGAGATGGGAGAACCTTCCAGAAGGACAATCCTATCTGCAGCACTCCACCAATCAGGCCTTTATGGTAGAGTGGCCAGACGGAAGCTACTCCTCAGTAAAAGGCACATGACAGCCCACTTCGAGTTTGCCAAAAGGCACCTAAAGGACTCTCAGACAATGAGAAACAAGATTCTCTGGTCTAATGAAACTAAGATTGAATTCGTTGGCCTGAATGCCTAGCGTCACGTCTGGAGGCAACCTGGAATGATCCCTACGGTGAAGCATGGTGGTGGTAGCATCATGCTGCGGGGATCTTTTTCAGCTGCATATACTTTTTTGACAAGTCAGGATCGAGGGAAAGATGAAAACAGCAAAGTACAGAGAGATCCTTGAAGAAAACCTGCCCCAGAGCGCTCAGCACCTCAGACTGGGACGAAAGTTCACCTTCCAACAGGACAACGACCCTAAGCACACAGCCAAGACAGCACAGGAGTGGCTTCGGGACAAGTCTCTGAATCCTTGAGGTGCCTAGCCACAGCCCAGACTTGAACCCAATCGAACATCTTTGGAAAGACCTGATAATAGATGTGCAGGGATGCTCCCCATCCAACCTGACAAAGCTTGAGATGATCTGCAGAGAAAAATGGGAGAAACTCCCCAAATACACGTGTGCCAAGCTTGTATCATCATACCCAAGAAGTCTCAAGGCAGTAATTGCTGCCAAAGTTGCTTCAACAAATTATGGAGTAAAGGGTCTAAATACTTATGTAAATGTTATATTTCAGTTCTTTATTTTTAATACATTTTTAATACATTTTTTTAATACATGTATTAAAAACAATTTTTGCTTTGTCATTATGGAGTATTGTGTGTAGATGTAACGACGTTCGTCTGAGGAAGAAGGAGAGGACCAAGGTGCAGCGGGGTATGTGTTCATGACTTTTAATAACACTGAACACTAGAACAAAAAATAACAAAACGGAACAAACCAAACAGTCCTGTCTGGTGCAGACACAAAACAGAAAACAACTACCCACAAAACACAGGAGGGAAAAGGCTACCTAAGTGTGGTTCTCAATCGACAACATAGAACAAAAACATAGAATGCCCACCCCAACTCACGCCCTGACCAGCCAAAATAGAGACACAAAAAGGATCTCTAAGGTCAGGGTGTGACGGTAGATTGATGAGGGAAAAAACTATTTAATCAATTTTAGAATAAGGCAATAACGTAACAAAATTTGGAAAAGGTCAAGGGGTCTGAAAACTTTCCGAATGCACTGTAGACCACATGTAGATGTTTTAAGTTAATAAAGACTTTCTAAAGTGCTAAAATTCTTCATTTTGATATGTCCCTCTGTGCATCCTCTGTGACTTCCAGGAAGATTTTAACCCACCAAAATATATCCAGGTTTTCACCATTATTGTTAAGCTCATGTTATTAGTGATTATTTTAATGTAAAAAAAACAACCTGTCCTTCATTTTAAGGTCAACCCGGTTACATGAAATTAACTCTTGTTTTAATATGGTGAAACCATTCACTTTCTAAATTTTTTTTTTTAAAGAACATCTAATTGTCAAGTCATAGCATAAAAGCAGTTGAGCTGTTTTGGCCTTTTTCTGGTGTTTTGGGGTGGAAATCTGAACGGGTCGAGCATAACAACCCTGTTCTCATAAATAGACAGGCTAGATATGCTTGAACAATTTTAGGTAACGCTTTACATTAAGTTGCCCCTATTACTATTTAGCTACACAGTAATAACTGTAGTAATGACATAGTAGTGGAATTACATAGTAATAAGGTTGTAGCTGTTTCAGTTTTTACACAATTGTAACAAGGAATGTGTAATTACACATCCACTTGCTTAATGTTATTACATATTTCTTGTTCCACTATGTAAATAATGTTTTGTAATTATACATTCTAAAGTCAGCTGTGAATACCGTGTTATTAACTCGAACCAAAATCTGACCTTGTTACATGTTACTACAAGGTGCCACTACCATTGAATCCACATGTAATACCAGAGTTGATAAATAGGTTTAGACCTGGTAACAACAATTGTAACAAGGAACACCCTGTCATTAACTACCAGTCATTTTCAATTAATTTATTACTATGCTATGACCTGGCTCAAAGGTTAAACCAAATCAAATGTAATGTAAGAACAATATAGTTACATAGGAGATACTTGAAGTTATCATGTACCTACCCAGGAGCAAGCAACTTGATATAAAGTGAAACCCAGTAGGGTATTACCTTTAATTACTATGCAGTTACAATGTAACAACCTTTGCAGACAATAGGCTAACGAGGACAAATTATGAGACAGGACAACATTAGGTATAAACCTTTTAGTTACATTGTTCTTAGAAATGTAACAATCTTTATCAACCAACTCTGTAATTGCAATGTTGTGGGATATACATGTATTTACAATGTACTTACCCAGGAGCAAGCAACTTAATGGGAAATCATGTGACAGTTAAATGACTTTGTAGTTACAACCTGACAACCTTTGCAGACAATAGGCTAACCAGGAGAAAAAGGAGACAAGATAAATTTTTTCAGTTGGACTTTTCTTTAAGAATCGGACATTTTTTTCCCCATTTTTGCCTAAAATGACATACCCAAATCTAACTGCCTGTAGCTCAGGACCTGAAGCAAGGATATGCATATTCTTGATACCATTTAAAAGGAAACACTTTTACAAATTAATGTAGGAGAATATAACACATTAGATCTGGTAAAAGATATAATCTTTGAAATGCAAGAGAAAGGCCATAATGTACTATTCCAGGTTAGGCGCAATTTCGATTTTGGCCACTAGATGGCAAAAGTGTATGTGCAAAGTTTTAGACTGAATCAATGAACCATTGCATTTCTGTTCAAAATGTTGTATCAAGACTGCCCAAATGTGCCTAATTGGTTTATTAATACATTTTCAAGTTAATAACTGTGCACGCTCCTCAAACAATAGCATGGAATTATTTCACCGTAATAGCTACTGTAAATTGGACAGTGCAGTTACATTAACAGGAATTTAAGCTTTCTGCCCATATCAGATATGTCTATGTCCTGGGAAATTGTCTTGTTACTTACAACCTCATGGTAATCACATTAGCCTACGTTAGCTCACCCGTCCCGTGGCGGGGACACCGACCACTAAGATTTATATTCAAACCATTGAAATTCAATTCCCCATTTCAGACTCAAAGCAAAAGCCATATTAGTTAGTAAAATATACTAACACAGGTTGGGAAAGCTAGCTAGCATTTCCCCATTACACCTATTCCCCCAGACACTCACTATATCATTTTTTTTTACCTCTTGATATGTTTTTTATTATTGTTGAACATTTGCTCTTTATGACAGAATGTTAAAGTGTGTTCACCAAGTTACACATATCAAAAGGCACCGAATTGGTGGAACGACCCTGATGTTTTATAAACAGCATGACAAAGCTCCATTCTCCCATTAATCCATGCTGACAGACCCAACAAGAAAATGATGCACCCTCACATCTCTCAACAGAACACAGGGTGTTGAAAATGCCCTGTCTTCCCTCATTATTTCGTCCTGTACATCAACCTTTAAGCATTTTGGCCTTGGGTTAGGTCTCCTCCCATTTTGTTTGGAACTGTATCATAGGGAGTGTTCTCAAGCTCCTGTCTGACTGATGTCTCGGCCTTCATGAGCCTTAACCAACCAAAACACAGTATTGGCCTGGTTACGTGGGTCTGCCTGTCTGTGAGGTCAACGATTTTTACAAGGGATGCCACCCATCGAGACAGCAATGCCCACTCAGCGTACCAGTGGGTGGTCTCTCTACCCAAGCAGGGCACCATTGTGGTTGAGAGAGCAGTTTGGGGCTGCCCATTATGCCCACAGTAAATGTGTTGAGAGATACATTGCCTATCACTCTGTAAAATGACTTTCAAAATGCACTCTATGCAGGCCTTTACCGTTACACTCTATAAGCCCTATACCAGTAACTAACAACCCCCAACATTAAATACATTGCTGTTTTGTCCTCCAACAGACTGAAGGTCCCTGAGGATGCTATGTGAGCAGTATTCACTGTGCAGTAAGTATATGCTATGTGAAAAAGCTGGTGTTTTGGCAGAGGTGGCGACTGTGGGCTGGAATGGAAATAATCAGTTGAAGCTGGCTGTAGAAAAGAAGCTGTAGTTCTGAACCGAAGCCCTGTGCTCCCCAGAGGGAGATATGGTTCTCACCATACTCTCATTCTGCTCGCTTTCAGCCTGACACTAAACCTATTGTGACTAAAAGGAATCCAGCTAACATTTTATATCTCCATCAGGAGAACAAAAGTGGGATTTACCAGTGAAGGAAAATGGCATCAATAGGTTGCCATGAGGAAGAAAAGTAAGAAATTCATCAATTGTCTTCACAATCGTGAAGGTCAATGACAACACAAAAAAATGCCTATGAACTGGGGACATGCACAACTATTGTGAGTGGATTGTAACAACAACCATACAGTAAATTAAGATCCTACATCCATCTTTTTATAGAGGGTGTCTCTGACTGTTATAACTTTGAAACAATTGTTCAGCCTGTAGCATACAGAACTGCATTGAACCCTACTGCCATGGAAACTAAAACCCTTATCAAGGCAAACAGTAAACCGTTAACCCAAAGTACCCTTTAAACTTCTGATACCCTGATATCTCTGTTTTTGCTGATCAAAAGGAGGCGAATTACATTTTTTGAACTTGGATCATGGAAACTAAAAGAGAAATCTCAGTGTGCAACTCAAGGTATGTACAGTATTTTCCACAGACCCTTCTGTTATTTACAGTCTGTTGCCTATCATTTGACAGGCCTGTGCAGCTGCACAGGTGGATTACACTTTGAAATGGACATACAATGCCATTTTGAAGTGTATACCAGCTGAATAATGTACTAAAGCATCATAACCCTTTTAATGAAGCTAATGTTAACATACCAACAAAGCAAGCAACCGTTTTTATGATACAGCCTAGCCAGAGAACAAGGCTGAGGGCAACATAGACTGCCTTCTCTAAAATCAGAAAACATAGGCCTAAATACCTATTTAGCATGATACCATATCATCTATGTAATTGTATACAATTCAACAGCACAAGCCATTTTCCCTGACCCTGTACTTACTCATGCATTATAGAGACATGAGACATTCAGGAGATCCCCAAAACAATATCCATGACCTTGTATCACTTATTTAGTGTTTCACCCTCCCCACCCCCATATGACTGATGAATTAAGTTGTTATCACTATAAGATATGGCCTCTCCCAACATCATATGGTATAGGAGTTAGCTTTATCATTTACATTATATAAACAAATCTGTCATTGTCGATAGCCTACAGTAAGTGTGAGGTTGAAACTGAGAAACCACTGCCAATGAGAACGTAAACACCTGGTGTGGAGAGAGCCTAGGAGACAGGAACCGGTGGAGCAAGCAGCCTGAAACCCTGTGTGGAGAGAGCCTAGGAGACAGGAACCGGTGGAGCAAGCAGCCTGAAACCCTGTGTGGAGAGAGCCTAGGAGACAGGAACCGGTGGAGCAAGCAGCCTGAAACCCTGTGTGGAGAGAGCCTAGGAGACAGGAACCGGTGGAGCAAGCAGCCTGAAACCCTGTGTGGAGAGAGCCTAGGAGACAGGAACCGGTGGAGCAAGCAGCCTGAAACCCTGTGTGGAGAGAGCCTAGGAGACAGGAACCGGTGGAGCAAGCAGCCTGAAACCCTGTGTGGAGAGAGCCTAGGAGACAGGAACCGGTGGAGCAAGCAGCCTGAAACCTTGTGTGGAGAGAGCCTAGGAGACAGGAACCGGTGGAGCAAGCAGCCTGAAACCCTGTGTGGAGAGAGCCTAGGAGACAGGAACCGGTGGAGCAAGCAGCCTGAAACCCTGTGTGGAGAGAGCCTAGGAGACAGGAACCGGTGGAGCAAGCAGCCTGAAACCCTGTGTGGAGAGAGCCTAGGAGACAGGAACCGGTGGAGCAAGCAGCCTGAAACCCTGTGTGGAGAGAGCCTAGGAGACAGGAACCGGTGGAGCAAGCAGCCTGAAACCCTGTGTGGAGAGAGCCTAGGAGACAGGAACTGGTGGAGCAAGCAGCCTGAAACCCTGTGTGGAGAGAGCCTAGGAGACAGGAACCGGTGGAGCAAGCAGCCTGAAACCCTGTGTGGAGGATAAGTGTCGTCTGTGGCCCCTCCACCACAAGGAGCCACAGGGCTTAAAGGCTGAGTAAGTCCAGAGTTTCTAATGGTGCTTTCATAACCATTTGTGCTCTTACCCTACATTGATTCCTTCAACAGCAGTTACTATTCATTCCTCTGTTCCATTATGAAAAGAATGGTGAGGCAAGAAAGAGTCCAGGTTGTTAAGAACACTGAAACACTTGGAATTGGTTACAAAACTCTGTGTTTGAGAGTTACGGTGGTCCATAGCTCCAGGAGGAAGTATTTATAGTGCCAGAAAGCAGTTTGATCTCCAATATACTTATCCTTTGAATCTGAGGATTATGTGGCTATAACAAATAAGAACCAGTAAGCATATGGGACAGCCATTTTGAAATTATTGTGTAGCTTTTTCCACAGTCTTCCTTTGAGTGAATTGAATCAAGCTCAATTTCAAATCAGTACATGTTGTTCTGAGTGGATAGTTCTGTGGCCTCTCAAGCATACCTAAGCAGACCCGAGACCCTGACACAGGATAAATCCACATACAGAATTCTACATGTGCAGTATTTCCAGCAAAACTATTTAATCAGTACTTCTGATGCTGGAAATGTTTTACACTCACACAGGAACACAGAAGCTTCGCTGCTCACTCCATTCTGTTCCCAGGACATTTTACACTGAGATCTGGGGGAACTAATAAACTATTTATTTGGGCTAAAGGCTGTAGAATAAATCATCCTTTCATTTCTTACCGTTGAATACCAAAAGATGACAAGCTTTTAAAGCTGTGTTTACCCACACCCTATTAAAGAGGGAGGTTTAAAGATCTTGGTTGGTAAACCAAGTCAACTGCACAGAAACATTGACATACTGCTGACTCCAAGGGAAAAACACAATAATTTCAAGTTGTATAGTCCAGGAGGAGGGATACATAGCTACAGTTATTTCTCATTCATCTATAGTTGATTTCAGCAATTTCCATTTTATACACACTAAACACGCCATCAATGGATCATCTGGCTTCTTAGGTCTTCCATCTTGGCATAGTGTATTCCTGGCAAACTGCATGTCATTGAGGGGCACTTTGTGGGAGTTTGGATACTGTCTGCAGACCTATTAAACTGGGCATATTCCAAATCCAAGTCAGGTCAACAAGCAGACAGTGCCAGGGTACAGCAGTATCTCAACATTGAGGGTGAGAGATCAAACATTATAGTTGGCAATAAAAATATTTCCTTGTCAAAAGTTCACAACGGTACGTCATTCACAAGTCACCATGTTAATCATGGCCTCTGCATTCAGACAGGTCACACAATCTACAAAATGACGTTGGCTATCGTTTCTGGTGCACCTGCAAAGTTTATCTCCCCATAAATCAAAGCCATGGCTGGAATGTTAGATCATGGAAACGGGGAGAATAACAGTACATTGGTGTGAGATATCTTCAAAATTATGAGACGGAACAGTAGGTTGATATGCAAGCATTGAGACATCTGGTTCTAGTCATTCATACAGCACCATGGAGTGACTACCAGATGAAGTGTTCAAATCTAATTTAATATGTTACAATTAAATTAGATATGTTGCAAGTTATAATAAAGTAAAGATATCACATGGATTGTCTGAGATAACAAGAGCATTTTACTTCAACAGATAACCTGCTGTGACAATGCCAACAGTCCGTACATTAAATATAGAAAAGTGAAATATAGTTGTTCCCTCTCTAAACCTTTATACCGTCAGGTGGAGCTTTTGTCCTGCTTTCCGCAGTGTTTATACAGAAAAGACTCTTTGATCGTAAAATAAATCTCATGGTAGCCTATAACAAGTATATAAACAGAGGTATAGCGATGCTCCATTCATTTTAGTCTGAAATTGAAATTTATGGCAAATTCACTTTGAGAATGACAAAGGTATGCATGATATGGATCAAGAGACTAAAAAAGTTGTGAGTTTAGGCTGTGAATTTAACCTGACTATGTAAAGTAATTCAACCAAGTCTGATAAAATATGAACAAGTGCCCTCTTGTGCAAATGAAAAGATTCTAAGACGGGAAAAAAGCTGACTACACTACATCGCAGAAAGAGTGGTATCTGACTTTGAGAAACCTTTTGAAGTTGAAAATGCATTTAACAACGACCTGAATCCACTGACCCAGGAAGTTCTTCTAACCAGTCAAATGGGAAATATGACCCATCGGGACGGGGTAACGAGCTGAGGCAGAATATAATTAAAATAACATAGAAAGTCTGTACGATCTGCGAGAAGGAACAGGGACTATTTCATCTGGCTCGCTATCAGCGTTATAAATCAATCAATTATTTATGGCTGGGCCTGTAAAGAATATAGTGAAGAATTTCATTTTTTACATAGGAGTACATTTTGAAATGTAGAAGGGACTTAAAGGAAGTTGTCTTGAACAGTTGAGGAAATAATAGAGAGTACACAGCTGCCCCCTGTCCACAGTAAGTGACATCATCAGATGTAGGGTCCAAAGGCCAACAACCAGACAAGAATATATTTTTAGTGGAATTACTGTATATTGGCTTCCAGGACAGTGCTTTACATTCCAATCACTCAGTGTTATCTTCTCTGCGCTACGGATCCCTTTAGCGGGATCATTTTCCTAAACAACCGCTGAATTGCAGGGCGCAAAAATATTACTAACAATATTTATAATCATGCAATCACAAGTGAAATATACCAAAACACAGCTTAGCTTGTTGTTAATCCAGCTATCGTGTCAGATTTTGAAAATATGCTTTGCAGCGAAAGCAATCCAAGCTTTTGTGAGTGTATCAATCAATGCTACAACAGCTAGCCCCCAAATTAGCATGGTCACGAAAGTCAGAAAAGCAATAAAATGAATTGCTTACCTTTGATAATCTTCGGATGTTTGCACTCACGAGACTCCCAGTTACACAATACATTTTATTTTTGTTAAATAAATATTAAAACGCCATTTGGGTTGCGCGTTATGTTCAGAAAACTACAGCCTCGTTCCTTTCAACGAAAATTCCAAAAAGTATCCGTAATGGTCGTAGAAACATGCCAAATGTTTTTTATAATCAATCCTCAAGTTGTTTTTAGCAAACATAATCGATAATATTTAAACCGGACCGTAACCTATTCAATAAGAGAGAAAAAGAAAATGGAGTGCTACCCCTCTTGTGCGCAGGAACTAATCAGAGGACACCTGACTACTTTTGAAAAATCTCGCTCATTTTTCTAAATAAAAGCCTGAAACTATGTCTAAAGCCTGGTCACAGCCTGAGGAAGCCATTGGAAAAGGAATCTGGTTGATACCCCTTTAAATGGAAGAAAGACGGGCCAGGAAACACAGATACAAAAAAAAATCACGTCCGGGTTAGTTTTCTCAGGTTTTCGCCCGCAGAATCAGTTTTGTTATACTCACAGACAATATTTTGACAGTTTTGGAAACTTTGGAGTGTTTTCTATCCTAATCATATTCTACGATCTGGACCTGAGAAATAGTCTGTTTACCTTGGGAACGTTATTTAAAAAAATAATAATAATCTGACCCCTAGCGTCAAGAGGTTAAACAGCGCTCTTCTTCACATGCATCCAAATAATACTCATCCTTATCGTCTTCTTAGATGTGATACCTGAAAGTGAAAACCATCGCATTTAACCATGGAAAGGTGACTGGGAATATGGCAGAATACAAAGAGTGTAGTTATTCTCTCCGTAAGGCAATAAAACAGGCAAAACGTCAGTATAGAGACAAAGTGGAGTCCCAATTCAACGGCTCAGACATGAGATGTACATGGTAGGGTCTACAGACAATCACGTACTACAAAGGGAAAACCAGCCACGTCGCAGACACCAACATCTTGCTTCCGGACAAGCTAAACACCTTCTTCGCCCGCTTTGAGGATAACACAGTCCCACCAACGTGGCCCACTACCAAGGACTGTGGGCTCTCCTTCTCCGTGGCCGATATGAGTAAGACGTTTAAGCGTTTTAACCTTCGCAAGGCTGCCGGCCCAGACAGCATCCCTAGCCGCATCCTCAGAGCTTGCGCAGGCCAGCTGGCTGGAGTGTTTCCGGACATATTCAATCTCTCCCTATCCCAGTCTGTTGTCCCCACATACTTCAAGATGTCCACCATTGTTCCTGTACCCAAGAAAGCAAAGGTTACTGAACTAAATGACTATCGCCATCATGAAGTGCTTTGAGAGACTAGTCAAGGATTATATCACCTCTAGCACTTTAATTTGCTTACCGCCCCAATAGGTCCACTAACGATGCAATCGCAATCGCACTGGACGCTACCCTATCCCATCTGGACAAGAGGAATACCTATGTAAGAATGCTGTTCATTGACTATAGCTCAGCATTAAACACCACAGTACACTCCAAGCTCATCATTAACCTCTTGAAGCTATTTTTATGTTTGGAAAAATAACGTTCCCAATGTAAGCTGCCTATTTCTCAGGTCCAGATACTAGAATATGCATATAATTGACAGAGTATGATAGAAAACACTGTAAAGTTTCCAAAACTGTAAAAATATTGTCTGTGAGTATAACAGAACTGATTTTGCAGGCGAAAACCTGAGGAAATCCAACCCGGAAGTGCCTTTTATTTTGAAAGATCACTGTTCCATTGCCTGCCTTTCGTCCATTTAAAGGGATATCAACCAGATTCCCTTTCCAATGGCTTCCTCAGGGTGTCTTTAGACATAGTTTCAAGCTTTTATTCTGAAAAATGAGCGAGATTTATCAAAACGCGTCAGTGGATAGACGGAGGTCCTTACATTAGTTAATGCGCTCGACACTAGTTGCTGGACATTTTCTTTCTCTCCAGTATTGAATAGTTTACAGTCCGGTTGAAATATTATCGATTATTGATGTTAAAACAACCTGAGAATTGATTATTAAAAACATTTGACATGTTTCTACGAACTTTACGGATACTTTTTGGCATTTTCGTCAAGCCTTGATGACTTGCCTAAGGCTGTGGAATACTGAACAAAACGCGCCCCAAAACTTGAGTTTTTTTTATATAAAAATAATCTTTATCGAACAAAAGGAACATTAATTGTGTAACTGGGAGTCTCGTGAGTGCAAACATCCGAAGATCATTAAAGGTAAGTGATTAATGTTATTGCTTTTCTGTCTTTCGTGACCAATCTACATTGCTGCTAGGTGTTTGTAATGTTTTGTCTAGTGATCGATAAACTCACACAAACGCTTGGATTGCTTTCACTGTAAAGCATATTTTCAAAATCTGACACGACAGGTGGATTAACAACAAGCTAAGCTGTGTTTTGCTATATTACACTTGTGATTTCATGAATATAAATGTTTTTAGCAATTTTTTTTTTAAATTTGGCGCTCTGTAATTCAGCGGTTGTTAACGAAAATGATCCCGCTAAAGGGAAGAAGCGTCAAGAAGTTAAGCTCGAGGCCCTGGGTCTGAACCCCGCCCTGTGCAACTGGGTCCTGGACTTCCTGACAGGCCGCCCCCAGGTGGTGAAGGTAGCAAACAACACCTCCACTTCGCTGATCCTCAACACTGGGACCCCACAAGGATGCGTGCTTAGGTCCCTCCTGTACTCCCTGTTCACCCATGACTGCGTGGTCATGCATGCCTCCAACTCAATCATCAAGTTTGCCAACGACACAACAGTAGTAGGCCTGATCACCAACAATGACGACACAGCCTACAGGGAGGAGCCCTGGGAGTGTGGTGCCAGGAAAATAACCTCTCACCCAACGTCAACAAAACAAAGGTGCTAATCGTGGACTTCAGGAAGCAGCAGAGGGAGCACCACGCTATCCACATCTACGGGACCGCAGTAGAGACGGTGGAAAGCTTCAAGTTCCTCGGCGTACACATCACTGACAAACACATCACTCCACCCACACAGACAGTGTGTTGAAGAAGACGCAACAGCGCCTCTGCAACCTCAGGAGGCTGAAGAAAGTTGGCTTGGCTCCTAAAACCCTCACAAACTTTTACAGATGCACAATTGAGAGCATCCTGTCGGGCTGTATCAAGGCCTGCACCACCCGCAACCGCAGGGCTCTCCAGAGGGTGGTGTGGTATGCCCAACGCAGGAGCAAACTACCTGCCCTCCAGGACACCTATAGCACCCGATGTCACAGATGGGCCAAAAAGATCATCAAGGGCAATATCCACCCGAGCCACTGCCTGTTCACAGAGAGACTGGAAAATACACTGCTCAAAAAAATAAAGGGAACATTTAAACAACACAATGTAACTCCAAGTCAATCACACTTCTGTGAAATCAAACTGTCCACTTAGGAAGCAACACTGATTGACAATACATTTCACATGCCGTTGTGCAAATGGAATAGACAAAAGGTGGAAATTATAGGCAATTAGCAAGACACCCCCAATAAAGGAGTGATTCTGCAGGTGGTGACCACAGACCACTTCTCAGTTCCTATGCTTCCTGGCTGATGTTTTGGTCACTTTTGAATGCTGGCGGTGCTCTCACTCTAGTGGTAGCATGAGACGAAGTCTACAACCCACACAAGTGGCTCAGGTAGTGCAGCTCATCCAGGATGGCACATCAATGCGAGCTGTGGCAAGAAGGTTTGCTCTGTCTGTCAGCGTAGTGTTCAGAGCATGGAGGCGCTACCAGGAGACAGGCCAGTACATCAGGAGACGTGGAGGAGGCCGTAGGAGGGCAACAACCCAGCAGCAGGACCGCTACCTCCGCCTTTGTGCAAGGAGGAGCACTACCAGAGCCCTGCAAAATGACCTCCAGCAGGCCACAAATGTGCATGTGTCAGCATATGGTCTCACAAGGGCTCTGAGGATCTCATCTCGGTACCTAATGGCAGTCAGGCTACCTCTGGTGAGCACATGGAGGCCTGTGCGGCCCCACAAAGAAATGCCACCCCACACCATGACTGACCCACCGCCAAACCGGTCATGCTGGAGGATGGTGCAGGCAGCAGAACGTTCTCCACGGCGTCTCCAGACTCTGTCATGTCTGTCACATGTGCTCATGTGCTCAGTGTGAACCTGCTCTCATCTGTGAAGAGCACAGGGCGCCAAAGGCGAATTTGCCAATATTGGTGTTCTCTGGCAAATGCCAATCGTCCTGCACGGTGTTGGGCTGTAAGCACAACCCCCACCTGTGGACGTCGGGCCCTCATACCACCCTCATGGAGTCTGTTTCTGACCGTTTGAGCAGACATATGCACATTTGTGGCCTGCTGGAGGTCATTTTGCAGGGCTCTGGCAGTGCTCCTCCTTGCACAAAGGCGGAGGTAGCGGTCCTGCTGCTGGGTTGTTGCCCTCCTACGGCCTCCTCCACGTCTCCTGATGTACTGGCCTGTCTTCTGGTAGCGCCTCCATGCTCTGAACACTACGCTGACAGACACAGCAAACTTTCTTGCCACAGCTCGCATTGATGTGCCATCCTGGATGAGCTGCACTACCTGAGCCACTTGTGTGGGTTGTAGACTCCGTCTCATGCTACCACTAGAGTGAGAGCACCGCCAGCATTCAAAAGTGACCAAAACATCAGCCAGGAAGCATAGGAACTGAGAAGTGGTCTGTGGTCACCACCTGCAGATTCACTCCTTTATTGGGGGTGTCTTGCTAATTGCCTATAATTTCCACCTTTTGTCTATTCCATTTGCTCAACAGCATGTGAAATTTATTGTCAATCAGTGTTGCTTCCTAAGTGGACAGTTTGATTTCACAGAAGTGTGATTGACTTGGAGTTACATTGTGTTGTTTAAGTGTTCCCTTTATTTTTTTGAGCAGTGTATATAAGGCCATCAGACTGTTAAATAGCCATTACTAGCATATTAGAGGCTGCTGCACTATATACATAGACTTTAAATCACTGGCCACTTTAATAATGTAACACTAGTCACTTTAATAATGTTTACATATTTTGCATTACTCATCTCATATGTATATACTGTATTTTATCCTATTCTATTGTATCTTAGTCTATGCCGCTCTGACATTGCTCGTCCAAATATTTATATATTCTTAATTCCATTCCTTTACTTTAGATTGTGTGTATTGTTAGATACACATTTCGCTACACCCGCAATATCATCTGCTAATCGCGTGTATGTGACAAATAAAATTAGGTTTGATTTGATTTGACCATGCCTTTGAAACACATTTATTCTGGAAAAATAACAACAATTACACATTTAATGCTGGCTTTGCTGCCAATACATTTGACAGTTTTGCAAAAACCAACCCACTGGGCACAGATGTCATTTCAACGTCTAGATTTTGATTTACATTTGGTTGATTTGTCAACTAACGTGAATTCACTGTGAAATCAACAAAAACATTCACCATGTCAAAAAAAGAAGACGAAATTCCATTAAGTTGATTTCTTTTTGCAAATCCAATCAGTTTTTCACATTATTCAATGTTTTTCACGTTATTCAATTCATCACATGAGATGGATATAATGTTGATTCAACCAGTTTTTGCCCAGTGGGAAGTGTCTGCTTAATTTAGAGTCACTACAACTTACAGTGCCCTCTACTGGGAGGATCTATGAGATGTATTTTTATATAAGGAAAACTAGTGATCTCATCCCTCCATTCCATCCTCCACCTCATCAAACACCCTCACCTTTTCACACAAAACTGGGCAAGGGACCAGTTGTAGAACAAAAAACAGACAACCTATGGAAATGTGGTGTACGTCAAAAAACCCAGCAAAATGACATGACTCATTGGAGGTTGAGAGCATGATGTCATGTGGGAGGACTGATGGTGTCACGGTGCGAAATGAGTGGCACACCAGGCATGACCTCATTACCTATGACCTTACACTTCAGCCGGGTAACATTTCAGTACATTCAAGTAAACACATTCACACCACTCCCTCACTTTCCCAAAATATATGGGAATTGTCATTCTTCAAACAAAAAAAGTGCCATGTTACATCTTACCGTGCTACGATGCTGTAGTGTAGTGTTTAAGGGACAACAAATACTTGGCACACACCTTGACGAATGTAGAGTTTTCAACGTATCCAAATCCGAGGTGGGAAAAATGTAGAACTAACAACAAAATGAATGGGAATTTTAAATGTGAAATTCCAATGGCTCTAGTTCATCTTGAGGCTTTTCTGGTTGTATTTTAATGTGGGTACAGGAGGACAGCGCATGAACTACAAAGACCTGTTTCTGTATAAGGGAGGGGTGCTACAGTTCAGGTTCACCTCTGGTTAGCTTGACGTGCACAGCCAAAAATCATAAGCTAAGTTTAGTTTGGTTTAACAAGCCTTAAAGACACACTCCAGCTATTTCTGAACTATTCCTGTTGAAAAATCCCACGGCGTGTTTAAGTACAGTAATGTACACACACTTCAGGGTAAAAAACATGTGCAAACATCATGAAGGAGGTCATTCAAGGAGTTGGTCTAATGGTGCCTCGTGATGTCAGCAGTCTCCCATTGCTTGAGGAACAAGTGCTATGTCAGAGGACACCAGGAACACTAACTGAGATGAGCCGTTTGTTAAGTAAAACAGGTAATAAATGAGCTAAAAGGAGACTGATGTAGGACTTTAAACTACTTATCTTAAAACATGGCTGTGACATGATTGAAATAACACCTGTAATTAATTTCTACATGTAACATTTATCTTGAAGCTGTGCAGGCCAAAAAAGTTGTCTTCGAGTATGAGGTTTTGACTCCTGTGGGTTGTTTAAAAGGACTTTTGAGAGGTTGAGCCAAATAAAAGATCCAAATATAATGTTTTCACTTGCCCAGGTTATGGTTGGGGTGGAATTAAAGGGATTGCAGAAACTCAGACAGATGTTTGAAATTGCAGTGTAGCACACTTAGCAACTAACTGGAGAAACAGTGGTGCGGGGGTTAAATGTTCTCTTCTGACATGGGGAACACTTTGCCGTATTCCCCCAACCACTATTTGACCCTTCAGATCACCTCAACTCTCAATTATAATTCAATAGTTTAGTGATCCTCCCTATATATGAGCCACGCTACAATTCCTACCAAGTGGGTTAACCCAATTGGCGTGATGCGTAGGATATTTGCCTTTCACGCCAGACACCTGAGTTTGTTTCTCGTTCGCTACAATATGTTGGGACCTGGCATTTTTATTGTTTGTTATATAAACAAACAACAATCTGTCATTTACAGCTCACCAATTGCCACTGCACAACATACAAGTAATGCAGCGATAATGTGGTTGATTCACACTAGATTAGATACTCAGTACACTAAGCATGCAATGTGCTACTAACCTCAGGGGCTGGAATTAGTCTATGATATAAATACAGAGAAAGAGGGAGAGCTGTGGAGGCATATGAGACACTGGAAAGCCTGAGATGCCAAATACTGTACTGAATGGTGGAACACACTAAGCAATGGGAACCATATGTTCTCAAGGGAGAGGCCTATGGGGAGTGGTGCTTACATACAATCATGTCTAATGGCCGTAGTCCAGTTACAAGAGGCGATGGAAAACCCTAATGCTAATTCATATACTGTAAGGGTGAGCACAAATACAGGTGCTTTTCCAATCAATTAGCTGTAAATGCAGTATCCTAATCTAGATTGAATCCAGTCTAAGTGGCTGGATTGATAATGCTCCGTAATGGGCAGCTTTGTTCCATATCACAAAGTAATCTGGCAACTCTGACCTTCCACATCATATCTGCAGCCAGGTGGAAAATGGGGTGTGTAATAGCTTGTCTTGCACAATAAGACTGTGTGTGATAAGAGGCGATAGCTTCAAGGAAAGCAGCCTACTCTGCACGCAGTCCTAAGCTTTAACTTGGCTAGAGTTAGGAGCCAGGTTGTTGCATGACTGCAGGCCAACCCTGACTGCATCCTTCAATGTGAAATCAAAAAATACATTTCACCATTGTCATTGGATTTAGGTTAACTTTGGGTGAAAAAAATACAAAATGCCCTTGTGACTTTTTGCAAATCCAATCAGTTTTCCACATTGATTCAACGTATATATAACTATCTGCCCCTTACACAGCAAGCAAATTTAACACTGGGCCAGTGTCTATACGAGTCCACAACTTTCAGTGTTAAGTTAACACTGTGCTTAGTGCTGACACTGTTACACTTTGTCAGTGCTAGGGAATTAACATTTTAGCATTTAACACTAGGAAGTGTATAAAGTTTACACCAATGGTGTTATGCAATAACACCTCATATAATATTTTTAACCATTACACAAAGAGATCCAGCTCATGCTGCATTAAGGACATAACAATAATATTTCCAAGTCTTTATTTTCATATGCTCTTATGTGCTGATTTCCAAAGACTTCAGGACTGGCAGCAGACAAGCTCAAACTTTTAACATAACCATTAACATAACCATAGACCACTTGAACTAGTACAACACTTCCACTCATGGCTGGCCAAAAACAATTAATTGAAAGCCACACCCCCACTAAGCCACGCCTACATTATAACGCCTTGCCTTGCCTTTTCGAGGTAATTGTAGCGTTAATAACCCATATAAGTTTTGTTAGTGAGAGAGACATGGTTATTGAATTCGGTCATTTTCAGTCCTGTGGATTTCACTAAGTAAGTTCCTACTGGAGGCGGATGTTATCATTCAAATCAAACTCTTCAGGACAATACATTAAATGTATAATAAGGCCTTGGTTGTCAAGTCAAGGCCAAGTTAAGTTCCTCCTTAACACAGTGGTGTTAGGAACCTCCCTGGTTCACAGGCCACATCAGGCCTGCAAGTAACATTACGCTGGCTTACAAAATGGTGTGTAATTCCTACTGCAATCCAAGAGGAGTTAGGACATCCAACAGTGGTAATTTGTATTCACCTGCAACCTGCATTCAGAATGACTGTCAGGATTAGAAAGATTGTGAGGAGACTAACTAAACCATTTAAACTGGGACAACCATTTCAGTAACGGCTGCAATAAATCTAACAAAATTATTGGATTAGTTTAGACACATTTACGTTATTTATCTTTGTGTAGCATAATATCAATCAATCAATCAATGTAGGCCTTCATGCAAAAACAAAGATAGTGAAAACAATCCTAAAAATGTCTACCTGCAGTAGAGCATGGTGGGAAATCTGATAATGATGGGCATGGTTTGATGGGAATGTTTTACTCTCCACAGAGTAAAACTGATATGTTCACATTCTCACACTCAACACGGGTTATTAACACCAACGCTGGGGTTATTTTACACCACTGCGTGTTAATTTCACTTTTACAGAGTTAATTTAAGCCCTAAATGAACACTAGAAATGTTACACAGAAAAATCAACACTACAGTATGTAACACTGGCCAATTTGCTGAGTACTGTACCTCCACAAAGTCAAAAGTATTAGATTGATTAGTTTAATATATTTGTTTGTCTTCAAGTCATAAAATGTTGCTCAAATATAAATTGAAGAAAACTTAAAGTGACATATTCTTGCAAGGGAGAGTCAGAGTTCAAGTGCATGGAAGCCTTTGGCAGTGTTTGTAAAACAGGTACTCAACCAAAGTCTGCTCACAACATAATTATCACTGCTAAAGATTGCCACCTAGGGGTGGCAACCAGCAAATGATACCAATATATTTCTGCTCTCATATTTCCAATGTTTCACATGCACAGGAACACTCTTCAATGACACATTTCATGCTCTAAAAACATCACAATGATTGATTGATATTCAGCCACTGCTCAACAATAGTTTGTCTGATTCAAATGCCTCAATATCTATTTGCTTTATTGTCTTTTTCTGGGGGGACTGCAACTCAACGATTTACATTACACTACCTAAAACTAGCCTACTTATGTTTTGTTTTAGTGCTGATAAAAGTAAATATATCAAACCCAAGAACACTATCAAAAGTTGCTAAAAAACAGATGGCAATCACACAAAACAAAAGAGTAGAGCGGTGAAAAAGAACCCGGATGCGTTAGTGAGGCCCTCCAAGTACATGGCTGAGGACACTCACTGTATCAGAGCTGTCACACTGGGGCTAAATTTGGAGGCCTCATGCCAGAAATTAAGCAATCCTTCAAAGTGTCTCTGACCTACTTGAAAGCCTTACATTTATTTATTTGCAGTGCAGAGACTGCAGTGGTACATAGAGAAAGGGCATGGGTTGCTCATTATAAAGTTTTGATGACTCTTGTCTTCCTTTTTGACAGAAAAGGTCAGATGTGAATTAATAAGCAAGACTGCCGTAACCGTAAGCCATGTAATTTAACATACTCCTCCACCTCTCAGAGCATTTATTGTGTTGTAACGCTAAAAGAGCAGTGGGCTTTTCTCCTGGAGCCTGAAACAGGAATACCACGGTGGGTCCTCAGGCCACGGTCATTCTCAGCGAGGCAGAGGGACACTCCAAGAGTGATGTCAGTCCTTCCACGCCCTTTAAACCTGTGCCGTGTGACTCCGGCCTGGCGGTGTTGTTACTCTCTTCATGCCGTCTGCTTTTCCTCTCCGCTAAATCAGATGGCTCCCAGGGGTCTAGTAGTCTTTGTTATGTTTCAGATGACTTCTTGAGCTTCCTGTTCCTCTCCTGGGCTCCTCCCGGGGAGTTAGGGCTGGATGAGTCAAAGCTGTAAACCTTGAGCCCTTGGAAGACAGGGGAAACCAGTGCTCTCCACAGCCAGAGTCCATTGATTGTGTAAGCACAATAAGGAGGAGACATATAGCCTTGCTTCTAGTGCAATCACCATCACACTCTTCATCAGTGCTGTGCATCATTTACCTAATGAACATGAAATATATATTCCCTGTGATCTTTACATTGGAGTAACACTGTCAATCCATTTAAAAAAATGATCAAAACTCTGTACACGCATCTGGCTTTAGAATCTTATTTGGAATCCCACCTGTATCTGTCAGCAGCACCAGACTCACAACACAACATTTTAGCACAGGGTTACCCAGCTGGCAGCCGTTATGTTTTTATATATATACAGTACCAAAAGTTTGGACACACCTACATATTCAAGGGTTTTTCTTTATTTGTACTATTTTGTACATTGTAGAATAATAGTGAAGACATCGAAACTATGAAATTACACATGGAATCATGTAGTAACCAAAAAAGTGTTAAGACAATCCGGTGGAAAATTTCAAGAACTTTGAAAGTTGCTTCAAGCGCAGTAGACAAATTAGGACCACCACAAGAAAGGAATACCCAGAGTTACCTCTGCTGCAGAGGATAAGTTCATTAGAGTTAACTGCACCTCAGATTGCAGCCCAAATAAATGCTTCACAGAGTTCAAGTAACAGACACATTTCAACATCAACTGTTCAGAGGAGACTGGGTGAATCAGGCCTTCATGGTTGAATTGCTGCAAAGAAACCACTACTAAAGGACACCAATAAGAAGAAGAAACTTGCTTGGGCCAAGAAACACGAGCAATGGACCTTAGACCGGTGGAAATATGTCCTTTGATCTGAGTTCAAATTTCAGATTTTTGTTTCCAATCGCTGTGTCTTTGTGAGACGCAGAGTAGGTGAATGGATGATCTCTGCATGTGTGGTTCCCACCGTGAAGCATGGAGGAGGAGGTGTGTCACCTTTGCTGGTGACACTGTTTGTGATTTATTTAGAATTCAAGGCACACTTAACCAGCATGGCTACCACAGCATTCTGCAGCGATACACAATCCCATCTGGTTTGGGCTTAGTGGGGCTATCATTTCTTTTCAACAGAACAATGAAACAAAAAACACTTCCAGGCTGTGTAAGGGCTATTTGACCAAGAAGAAGAGTGATGGAGTGCTGCATCATTTATCTGGGTTGGAGCCCCCCCTTGAGTTGTGCCGTGGCGGAGATCTTTGTGGGCTATACTCGGCCTTGTCTCAGGATGGTAAGTTGGTGGTTGAAGATATCCCTCTAGTGGTGTGGGGGCTGTGCTTTGGCAAAGTGGGTGGGGTTATATCCTGTCTGTTTGGCCCTGTCCGGGGGTAACATCGGATGGGGCCACAGTGTCTCCTGACCCCTCTTGTCTCAGCCTCCAGTATTTATGCTGCAGTAATTTATGTATCGGGGGGCTAGGGTCAGTCTGTTATATCTGGAGTATTTCTCTTGTTTTATCCGGGGTCCTGTGAATTTAAGTATGCTTTCTCTAATTCTCTCTTTCTTTCTTTCTCTCTCTCAGAGGACCTGAGCCCTAGGACCATGCCTCAGGACTACCTGGCATGATGACTCCTTGCTGTCCCCAGTCCACCTGGCCGTGCTGCTGCTCCATTTTCAACTGTTCTGCCTGCGGCTATGGAACCCTGACCTGTTCACCGGACCTGTCCAAGACCTGCTGTTTTCAACTCTCTAGAGACAGCAGAAGCGGTAGAGATACTCTCAATGATCGGCTATGAAAAGCCAACTGACATTTACTCCTGAGGTGCTGACTTGTTGCACCCTCGACAACTACTGTGATTATTATTATTTGACCATGCTGGTCATTTATGAACATTTGAACATCTTGGCCATGTTCTGTTATAATCTCCACCCGGCACAGCCAGAAGAGGACTGGCCACCCCTCATAGCCTGGTTCCTCTATAGGTTTCTTCCTAGGTTTTGGCCTTTCTAGGGAGTTTTTCCTAGCCACCGTGCTTCTACAACTGCATTGCTTGCTGTTTGGGGTTTTAGGCTGGGTTCTGTACAGCACTTTGATATATCAGCTGATGTAAGAAGGGCTATATAAATACATTTGATTTGATTTGATTTATTATCATTGCATAGGCATAAAACTTTTGGATTTATAAAAAACAGGAGAATGTGCGGTCCTCCACAGACACTTTGACCCATACGTACGCACATAAACTGGAGAAATGAGAATGAATGAAACTCGAGAAACAATTTGAAATTGATACCATTGTGTAAAATAAATTGAAATAATACCTCTCACGTATTATAAATTAAGTGCACACAAAAAAACATGATTTATGATAATAAATACAAATGGAGATATGTTTTTGCAAATGAACCCCTCAAATATGTTGTACAGTTTAAACGGGAATCATATTTAATTGGATCTGTAATTATTAAATAATACTTGCATGTTATGCTCATAAATAATAAGGTGAACAGTAAGACAAATTACATTTAAACTGAGCTGTTTTCGAAGCCTCAGTTAGGCAGATACGAGGGAACAGTTTCATATAATTGTATCACAAGTTCGTTGTGCAGAACTGTCAATGTGATAATGGCCCTGTCATTGTCAGTTACAATCAGGGTAATTTCCACACCTGAAGGTGTTATGCAATTGTGTAGCTTTGACAATCAAATGGGTGGGTATAAAAAGGCATGCAATTACAATGCGTAATGATGGCTGCTTTGGCACTGCTGGAAGATTTGGCGAATGGAAGAATTCGACGAGAGTGAATTTTCAGAGACCAGCAAGATTTACTGGCCAATGATGATGAGTGGCTTATGAGCTGGTTTCGATTACCAAGAGCTGTTCTCTTGGACCCCTGTGCTGTAGTGGGCCCAGCTTTACAGAGAAGCACCCGCAGAAACCAAGCCATGCCTGTCCCACTTCAACTCCTTGGCAACCTCATTAATAGCATTGATGGTGTCTCTTTGCGTTTGCAGGACTACATCTGTGAGGACACGGCCACTGGAGGGTTGTGATGCACGAGTTGCAGTGGAGACACCAGGGCTTGGCACACTCAGCTCATGCTCAGCTGCAGCACCACCAACCCCGCTGGAACACGCAGCGACTAAAAACAATAGAAAATGTCACAATTGTTTGTGTAAACAAATGTTTAAACACAACATGAATGCATTTGGTTTACTCTTTTCAAACGCGGGAATACTAATTACAAACCTGGATCATCCGGTGCGTCTGCATGTTCATGTTCACGTCACTACTCCACTCAGGAGGGATTCCCCTACGATACCGGCAAGTAGCTCATCAATGGGGTTGAGCTCCGGTGTCCCCTTTCCCCCGCCAGTGGCACAAACACTATGCGCCTTTTGGGCTCCACTTTTATGTCTGACCACTTCTTTTTTATTTCTGAGAGGGTCCGACCTTCTGAGCCAGCAGCATTCACAGCTTCCACCACATGCTGCCACTCTAACACCTTTTTGGCATTTGTAATGCCCACACAATATATGTTTTCTTGCTTCAACCTTCCCTACAAGAACTTCCATTTCACACTGGGTGAAATTTGTTTTTTTAGCCTTTCTGTCAGGATTTGACGTCATTGTCATCATGCAGTCATTATGGATGAATATTGATTAGGAGCGCTTCACTGACTATTTATAGGCAACTATGGGCGTTAAAAGGGTGGGACAAAATGCTCGCTAAAGTGCGCCAAATTTCGAGTTGATTGTGATTTATAAATGGAAACTGGCGTGGGACGTGCGTGCGCACTGTGTTACAAATCAGAATATTTTTGTGCGTAAGCACTTTCTGTGTTTCTTCCGTACGCCATCTTTTGACGTGAATCTGCCACACAGTGTTATAAATGAGCCCCCTGGCCTCCACAATCCCACGACCTCAACCCAATTGAGATGGTTTGGGACGAATTGGACCGCAGAGTGAAGGAAAAGGAGCTAACAAGTGCTCAGCATATGTGGGAACTCCTTCAAGACTATTGGAAAAGCATTCCAGGTGAAGCTAGTTGAGAGAATGCCAAGAGTGTGCAAAGCTGTCATCAAGGCAAAGGGTGGCTAGTTTGAAGAATTTAAAATGTTAAATATATTTTGATTTGTTTAACACTTTTTTGGTTACTACATGATTCCATATGTGTTATTTCAACTCCTCCTTTGGCCGCCTTCCCTTCCAGTTCTCTGCTGCAAATGACTGGAAGGAATTGCAAAAATCACTGAAGCTGGAGTCTTATATCTCCCTCACTAACTTTAAGTATCAGCTGTCAGAGCAGCTTACCGATCATTGCACCTGTACACAGCCCATCTATAAATAGCCCACCCAACTACCTCATCCTCATATTGTTATTTCTTTTTTTGCTCCTTGCACCCCAGTATCTCCACTTGCACATTCATCTTCTGCACATCTATCACTCCAGTGTTTAATTGCTAAATTGCAATTATTTCGCCACTATGGACTATTTATTGCCTTACCTCCCTAATCTTACTACAATTGCACACACTGTATATAGATTTTTCTATTGTGCTATTGACTGTATGTTTGTTTATCCCATGTGTAACTCTGTGTTGTTTGTCTCGCACTGCTTTGCTTTATCTTGGCCATGTCACAGTTGTAAATGAGAACTTGTTCTCAACTGGCCTACCTGGTTAAATAAAGGTGAAATATATATATGTATATATATAATATATATATATAAGGACTTTGAAATATATTTTGACAGCCTTTGAAATATTTGGCAGGCCTTTGAAATGTTTTGCGAGCATTTAATATATTTTGCTGTCCATTGAAATATTTTGCACGTCTTTTTTGAAAGCTGGTTTGCCCTTTACATGCTGACCAGACCGGACACGTCGCGTGCGCGAGCATCGCAAAATACATTTAGAAATCCATGTTATTTAATTATTGCACACACACTGCTCGCGTGCACCAACGAGCGTCTGCGACGCCAAGGGCTAAAATAGAAGTCGTTCTTATTTCTGACGCAGATCACGCTGAAAGTCATCTCCTCATTGGTTAATAGAAGCAGGTACGCACGTGCCATCTCCTCATTGGTTATACCCACGTGGGTGATTGAAAGACGAACTTTGTTGCCTGTTGTCATGGTAATACAATGAAAGTTTAGATGGATCACCATATAAGTTCAAAGATGAAAAAGCCTGGATGGAGGAGAGATGACTAGAAACGATTCGGTTGGCCGTTTTATGTGTGGATTAATTGTCGGAGTAGAGGTCCTTGTGCATTTCAGGTAAAATAACAACTCAATGTTTATATCCCAGGACAAATTAGCTAGCAACAGCAAGCTAGCTAAATAGGACAAATTAACGTTAGCTAGCAAGTGCAAGCTAACTAGCTAAATTGCCATACATGTTTAATGTTTTTCGACCTGTCCCCAAATCAATGTCATTGGTTCAGAGTTTGTTTTGATATTTTAACCTGCATGTCGTGATCGCGTTTGGTGTGGGGGGGCAAAATACATTTATGCAGGATAGCGCACGATGGCGCACGCGCACAGCCGGGTTGGGTTCCGTGTTAGGGCCAGCACACCTTTACCATACTGGTTTGTACTTCATTCTTGAAAGCACCAGTGTACATACATTTTTTACCAGCTATGGTACATGCTCCTCTAATGCCCTTATCTGCATATTGTTGACACTACAAATCTCATACCTCTGATCTGTACAGTCACCATACAAATACCATTCTGTAAAAAAGAACATTGAGAGTGACATTAACACCCACCTTTTTTATTATAAGTAGCCTATTCTGTCATGGTCTCACTATTATAGTAATGGCTTTGCATTGTTCAAGTTCCATCATATTGATGTGTTGTTTCATTTGACACCACTTGGTGGCACCTTCATCTAAGAATCTGCATCCCATTTGAAGCATCTCTGCATGCCAAGAGGAAAGTTGACAAAAGGACAAAAGCCAAGAACCTCTTTCCAATAATGTTCTGGTTAATGACATTTCTCTAAATTTTGAGATGGAGTAGGACTAAATGTCTTCATTTTTTACATCATACTTAGGTATTTTGATAATCAACATAGACACTAATTAATTTCTAATGCACTGTCTCAAATGCAGAGAAGAGTAAACCAGCAGGAATTATTGCCCATGTCAATAAGCATTTCAAGGGTATCTATGGCTTTGAAGTGGAAAACTGTCAGGGTTGTCAGAGCTCTCTGTGAAATTATGCTGTGAATGGGATTCAGCTGCATATGTCATGCATAAGGATCAGAGGTCATGGTCTAATTTGCAGATACAGTGTAAAAGCCAGGCCTAATTATGATGTAAAAATATCTAGCTAGGCTAATAACAAATATACATTTATTTTTTCTTCTCTGGATAGTGGAGTGAATTAATTATTTGTCTCAACCACATTTGGCACACTGCATTATGTCTTGAGAAAGTCCAGCTGTGGTAAGGGGATTTTCCGACCTGTTCCCCCAGGTTGTCCCACGTAACTTCTGCGTGGAAAGGTTACTATAGCTACAGACGATGTCAGCTTTCTTGAAAGTTCCTCCCCGCAGGCAGTTCAGTGAAATTCCTCCACTGTTACATTGTAAACAGAGGAAATACAGCTTTATCAAATTGTGACAAAGATACACTTTTGAAGTCGTCTACGACTATCTTTACTGCCTTCACATGGTAACGTATTACTTTACTTTATTTTACTTTTTTAGGCTACTTTAGCTAGTTGGACTGTACAACTGTCTACAGTGGCGGGTGAGTTAACGTTAACTTGAGAAAGATTTGACGGATCATCACCCTGGCTTGATATTAACTTTATGTCGGCAACTCTTTCATTGCAACGGTGCCAGCGGTTTTACCTTACACATATAAAGATGTTTTTCTTAGGGAGGAGGAACATTTTCTATTTTAGTAACGAAAGTCACTTACGTCGCCTATAAGTATGACGTGATCAGGAAGTGTCGGTTACATTTTGTTTCAGGTGTTGTGAACTGAATGTTTCACATGTCTTGGCATGATGATCTGTTAAAATAAGTAGTGTAAATCATTGAAGATGAAGGTATCTGTCTGTGTCATAGGGTGTTAGGCAATGTGCTGATTGATTTTCTACACGAATGATCAATTGGGCATACTTAAGTCCACTAAAAAAGTATGTCTACATCTTTAGAAAATGCAGATCAGAACCTAATTTTTCATCCAGTCATTAGTTTTATAATATAGCCTGCAACACTGCTTTGCCATTGCATTACAATATTGCAGTGCAGAGCTGTTAGACAATTTCACTACACTACTTTAGAATTGTATAATTTTTCCACTATCCACAATGGTTAAATTGAGAGCAGCATTGGGAAGTGGCCTCAACCAGGAAGTGAGTTTCAATTGCCAATTGTCTGACTTGGTGTACTTGAAAAACCTCTGACCCGGTAAGATGTGCTGGAACCACAGACTGATGTGTGGCCTCGGCCTGATAGAACAAGATTGTCACATATCAAGACAGGATGCTGTTTAGTTACCACACACATTGACCTAGTTACTTACACTCCCCAACATATTTATTTGGACAGTGAAGCTAAAACTTTTAAATTGGCTCTATACTCCAGTATTTTGGATTTGAGATACAGTACAGAATGTCACCTTTTATTTGAGGGTATTTTTTGCCATTTAGAAATGAAAGCACTTCATGTATCTAGTCCACCCATTTGAAGGTGTCATAAATATATGGACAAGATCACTTATAATGTATTAAAACCCCTTCACGTTCCTATACTATATTTACTACCAAATCAAAAATCAAATCTAATTTTATTGGTCATATACACATATTTAGCAGATGTTATTGCGGGTGTAGTGAAATGCTTGTTTTACTGCTGCACTGTTGGAGTTAGGATCTAACAATTCTCAACAATACAAAAATCTAAAAGTAAAAGAATGGAATTAAGAAATATATCAATATTAGGAAGAGCACTGTCGGAGTGGCATTGACTAAAATACAGTTGAATATAATACAGTATATACATATGAGATGAGTAAAGCAGTATGTAAACATTATTAAACTGACTAGTGTTCCAGCAGCCTCTAAGGCGCATGGTTGAGTAACCGGGTGGTAGCTGGCTAGTGATGGCTATTTAACAGACGGATGGCCTTGAGATAGAAGCTGTTTTTCAGTCTCTCAGTCCCAGCTTTATTGCACCTTTACTGACTTCGCCTTCTGGATGATAGCAGGGTGAACATGCCGTTGCTCGGGTGGTTGATGTCCTTGATGATCTTTTTAGCCTTCCTGTGAAATCAGGTGCTGTAGGTGTCCTGGAGGGCAGGCAGTGTGCCCCCGGTGATGCGTTGGACAGACCGCACCACCCTCTGGAGAGCCCTGCAGTTGCAGGCGGTGCAGTTGCCGAATCAGGCGGTGATACAGCCCGACAGAATGCTTTCAATTGTGCATCTGTAAAAGTTTGTGAGGGTCCAAGCCAAGTTTCTTCAGCCTCCTGAAGAGCCGCTGTTGAAGAGGCGTGTGTGGGTGGACTTTTTCAGATTGCCAGTGATGTGTACGCCAAGGAAATTGAAGCTTTCCATCTTCTGCACTGCAGTCCCGTAGATGTGGATAGGGTGTGCTCCCTCTGCTGTTTCCTGAAGTCCACAATCAGGTTCTTCGTTTTTTTGATGTTGAGAAAAATGTTATTTTCCTGCAGCCACTCTGCCAGGGCCCTCAACACCTCCCTGTAGGCTCTCTCGCAATTGTTGGTGATCAGGCCTACTACTGTTGTGCCGTCTGCAAATTTGATGACTGAGTTGGAAGTGTGCGTGGCCACGCAGTCATGGGTGAACAGGTAGTCCAGGAGGGGGCTGAGCACGCCCCCTTGCAGGGCCCCTGTGTTGAGGATCAGCAAAGTGGAGGTGTTGTTTCCTACCTTCACCACCTGGGGGGCGGCCCATCAGGAAGTCCAGGACCCAGTTGCACAGGGCGGAGATCAGACCCAGGGCCCCGAGCTTAATAATGAGCTTGGAGGGTACTATAGTGTTGAAAGCTGAGCTGTAGTCAATAAACAGCATTCTGACGTAGGTATTCCTATTTTCCAGATGGGATAGGGCAGTTTGCAATGCAGTGGCGATTGCATCGTCTGTGGATCTATTGGGGGTGGTAAGCAAATTGAAGTGGGTCTAGGGTGTCACGTAAGGCAGAGATAATATGATGTTTAACTAGCCACTCAAAGCACTTCATAATGACATTAGTCATTTAGTTCAGTTACTTTTGCTTTCTTGGGTACAGAAACAATGTTGGACATCTTGAAGCAAGTGGGGACAGCAGACTGGTATAGGGAGAGATTAAATATGTCCGGAAACACCCCAGCCAGCTGGTCTGCGCATGCTCTTAAGACGCGGCTAGGGATGCCGTATGTGCCAGCAGCCTTGCGAGGGTTAACATGCTTAAATGTCTTACTCAAGTCGGCCACAGAGAAGGAGAGCCCACAGTCCTTGGGAGCAGGCCGCGACGGTGCTACTGTGTTATCCTCAAAGCTGGCGAAGAAGGTGTTTAGCTTGTCCGGGAGCAAGATGCCGGTGTCTGCGACGTGGCTGGTTTTCCCTTTATAATCCGTGCTTGTCTGTAGACCCTGCCCCATACAACTCGTGACTGAGCCGTTGAATTGCGACTCCACTTTGTTTCTGTACTGATGTTTTGCCTGTTTGAGTGTCTTACGGAGGGAATAACTACACTGTTTGATTTCAACCATACTCTCAGTCACCTTGCTGTGGTTAAATGGGGTGGTTCACGCTTTCAGTTATGCGCGAATGCTGCCATCTATCCACGGTTTCTGGTATTGGTAGGTTTTAGTAGTCACCGTGGGAACACCATCCCCTATACACTTCCTGATGTGCTCAGTCACCGTGTCCGTGTATACGTCAATGTTATTCTCAGAGGCTACCCGGAACATATCCCAGTCTGTGATCAAAACAGTCTTGAAGCGTGGATTCTGATTGGTCAGACCAGCGTTGAATAGACCTCAGCACGGGTACTTCCTGTTTGAGTTTCTGCCTATAGGAAGCGAGGAGCAAAATGGAGTTGTGATCTGATTTGCCGAAGCTAGGGCGGGGGAGGGTCTTGTAGGCATCTTGAAAAGGTAACTAGCAGGGATCTAGTGTTTTTTCTAAGCGAGTACTACAGTCAATGTGTTGATAGAACTTCGGTAGCGTTTTCCTAAAATTAGCTTTGTTAAAATCCCCGGCTATAATAAATGCGGCCTCAGGATATGTGGTTTCCAGTTTGCATAAAGTCCAGTGTAGTTCCTTGAGGGCCGTCGTGGTATCGGCTTGAGGGGGAATATACAAGGCTGTGACTATAACCAAAGAGAATTCTCTTGGGAGGTAATACGGTCGGCATTTGATTGTGAGATATTCTAGGTTGGGTGAACAAAAATACTTGAGTTTCTGTATTATCACAATCACACCATGAGTAGTTAATCATGAAACATACACCACCGCTTTTCTTCTTCCCAGAAAGTTCTTTATTCCTGTCTGCGCGATGAACTGAGAACCCAGCTGGCTGTATGGACGTGGACAGTATATCCCGAGAGAGCCATGATTCCTTGAAACAGAGTATGTTAAAGTCCCTGATGTCTCTCTGGGATGAGATCCTCACCCTTAGCTCATCTACTTTATTGTCCAGAGACTGAACATTAGCAAGTAATATACTCGGAAGCGGTGGTTGATGTGCACGCCTCCTGAGTCGGACTACAAGTCCACTCCAAATACCTCTTCTCCGCTGGCGGCGTTTTGGAGCAGCCACTGGGATAATTTCAATTGCCCTAGGGGGTACGAACAAAGGATCCAATTCGGGAAAGTCGTATTCCTAGTCGTAATGTTGGTGACTTACCGCCTCTCTGATATCCAAAAGTAATTTCCGGCTGTATGTAATAACACAAAAAACGTTCTGGGCTAATAATGTAAGAAATAGCACACAAAATACTGCAAAGTTGCTTAGGAGCTAGAAGCAGAGCTGCCATGTCTGTCAGTGCCATCTTACTAGGAAGCGGTGGAGAACAAATTCACCACAGAACAAATTCTGTTTGTAAATGCATGAAATTTGGTGTCAACATAGTTGGTACAAGTGTCTAAAGAGGCTACATTGAAATGCTAAGATTTCCTACCATAGACCCAGTGTCAATCAAAGTTGGGATTTTGAAAAAATGTTAAGAAATCATTCAAATAACTTAAGCATGTATCATTTCAGAATTTAATTGTTTAAAAGCATATAGTATTATTTGACCTGTTCTAAGCCCATATATGCCAAATACATGTATTTGATTTGACTGTTTTTTGCACATTTCATGAAGCAAGTCATGTGAATAGATGTTCAAATGATCAGGTCTTAATAATATTTGGTATATAGATTGTCCGGACCTACAGTACCAGTCAAAAGTTTGGACACACCTTCTCATTGAAGGGTTTTTCTTTATTTTTGCTATTTTCTACATTGTAGAATAATAGTGAAGACATCAACACTATGAAATAACACATATGGAATCATGTAGTAACCAAAAAAGTGTTAAACAAATCAAAATATATTTGAGATTCTTCAAAGTAGCCACCCTTAGCCTTGAAGCCACTCCTCAGTAAAAAGCACATGACAGCCTGCGTGGAGTTTGCCAAAAGACACTAAATAACTCTCAGACCATGAGAAACAAGATTCTCAGGACTCTTTGTCCTGAATGCCAAGCGTCACGTATGGCGGAAACCAGGCACCACTCATCACCTGGCCAATACCATCCCTACAGTGAAGCATGGTGGCGGCAGCATCATGCTGTGGGGATGTTTTTCAGTGGCAGGGACTGGGAGACTAGTCCGGATCAAGAGAAAGATGAATGGAGCAAAGTACAGAGAAATCCTTGATGAAAACCTGCTTCAGATCACTCAGGAAGGTTCACCTTACAACATGTTAATTACCCTAAGCACACAGCCAAGACAACGCAGGAGTGGCTTCGGAACAAGTCTGAATGTCCTCGAGTGGCCCAGCCAGAGCCTGATCGAACATCTCTGGAAAGACCTGAAAATAGCTGTGCAGCGACGCTCCCCATCCAACCTGACAGAGCTTGAGAGGATCTGCAGAGAAGAATGGGGGAAGACCGCTGTGCCACTCAGGAGCCCCTATTATGGGGTATTGTCAAAGCTCTCTGTGAAATTATGCTGTGAATGGGATTCAGCTGCAAATGTCATGCATAAGGATCAGACGTAATGGCCCAATTTGGAGATACAGTGTAAAGGCCAGGCCTAATTATGATGTAAAAATATCTAGCTAGGCTAATAAGAAATGTCAATTTATTTTTTCTTCTCTGGATAGTGGAGTGAATTAATTATTTGTCTCAACCACATTTGGCACACTGCATTATGTCTTGAGAAAGTCCAGCTGTGGCAAGGGGATTTTCCGACCTGTTCCCCCAGGTTGTCCCACGTAACTTCTGCGTGGAAAGGTTACTATAGCTACAGACGATGTCAGCTTTCTTGAAAGTTCCTCCCCGCAGGCAGTTCAGTGAAATTCCTCCACTGTTACATTGTAAACAGAGGAAATACAGCTTTATCAAATTGTGACAAAGATACACTTTTGAAGTCGTCTACGACTATCTTTACTGCCTTCACATGGTAACGTATTACTTTACTTTATTTTACTTTTTTAGGCTACTTTAGCTAGTTGGACTGTACAACTGTCTACAGTGGCGGGTGAGTTAACGTTAACTTGAGAAAGATTTGACGGATCATCACCCTGGCTTGATATTAACTTTATGTCGGCAACTCTTTCAATGCGGCGGTGCCAATAGTTTTACCTTACACATATAAAGATGTTTTTCTTAGGGAGGAGGAACATTTTCTATTTTAGTAACAAAAGTCACTTACGTCGCCTGTAAGTATGACGTGATCAGGAAGTGTCGGTTACATTTTGTTTCAGATGTAGTTGTCATGCAATCTATGCGTAGTGGGTGTGGAGTCAGGCGCAGGAAGCAGAGGGTAAAGAACAATGTTTTATACCGGCGCAGGGAAAATGGTCACGCCAAAACACCAGGCGCAGATAACAAGACCGGCCCAAAACCAGGACCCAACCAGTCCGGAGGAAAAAACAAAGGAAATCGCACAACCACAAACACGAACAGAGGAAAAATAAGCCCGCACAAAGAGCAGGCGGGCATACCGACTTAAATAGCCCAACTAAAACCTAAACAAGAAACAGGTGTAACCAATAAGACAAATCCAACAGAAAACGGAAAAAGGGATTTGTGGCAGCTAGTAGACCGGTGACGACGACCACCGAGCGCCACCCGAACAGGAAGAGGAGCCACCTTCGTTGTGAGTCGTGACAGTTGTGAACTGAATGTTTCACATGCCTTGGCTTGATGATCTGTTAAAATAAGTAGTGTAAGTCATTAAAGATGAAGGTATCTGTCTCATAGTGTTAGGCATTGTGTTGATTGATCTTCTACATGAATGGTCAATGGGTCATTGACCCATTTGAGATTGAGGGGAAAAAACAATTGAATCAATTTTAGAATAATGCTGTAACGTAACAATGTAGAAAAAGTGAAGGGGTCTGAATACTTTCCGAATGCACACTCTCTCTTTCTCACACACACACACACACACACACACACACACACACACACACACACACACACACACACACACACACACACACACACACACACACACACACACACACACACACACACACACACACACACACACGTCTAGAGTACATGCAGTATAAGCAAATCTAATGGAAGTCAATGGAGACTGGATAGTGAGTCATTTTACATTGTTTTTCTCTCTTTCTCAGATCTTAAACATTTTCAAATCTTAATAGTTGTCTGGTCAAATATATAAAAAACAATGTAAAAAAAATGATACTCACACACACCCTTGGTGTATGAATTGGCGTGGTAGGAGGCAGAATAATGATCTGTTATCACATTTAGTATACAGTTGGAGTCGGAAGTTTACATACACTTAGGTTAGAGTCATTAAAACTAGTTTTTCAACCACTCCATAAATTTCTTGTAAAAAATCTATAGTTTTGGCAAGTCAGTTAGAACATCTACTTCGTGCATGACACAAGTCATTTTTCCAACAATTGTTTACAGACAGATTATTTCACTTATAATTCACTGTATCACAATTCCAGTGGGTCAGAAGTTTACATACACTAAGTTGACTGTGCCTTTAAACAGTTTGGAAAATTCCAGAAGATGATGTTGTGGCTTTAGAAGCTTCTGATAGGCTAATTGACATCGTTTGAGTCAATTGGAGGTGTACATGTGGATGTATTTCAAGGCCTACCTTCAAACTCAGTGCCTCTTTGCTTGACATCATTGGAAAATCAAAAGAAATCAACCAACAAAAAATGTTGTAGTCCTCCACAAGTCTGGTTCATCCTTGGGAGCAATTTACAAACACATGAAGGTACCACGTTCATCTGTACAAACAATAGTACGCAAGTATAAACACCATGGGACCACGCAGCCGTCATACCCCCCAGGAAGGAGATGCGTTCTGTCTCCTAGAGATGAACGTACTTTGGTGCGAAAAGTGCAAATCAATCCCAGAACAACAGCAAAGGACCTTGTGAAGATGCTGGAGGAAACAGGTACAAAAGTATCTATATCCACAGTAAAACGAGTCCTATATCGACATAACCTGAAAGGCCGCTCAGCAAGGAAGAAGCCACTGCTCCAAAACCAACATAAACAAAAGCCAGACTACAGTTTGCAACTGCACATGGGGACAAAGATCGTACATTTTGGAGAAATGTCCTCCTGTCTGATGAAACAAAAATAGAACTGTTTGGCCATAATGACCATCATTATGTTTGGAGGAAAAAGGGGGACGCTTGCAAGCCGAAGAACACCATCCCAACCGTGAAGCACGGGGGTGGCAGCATCATGTTGTGGGGGTGCTTTGCTGCAGGAGGGACTGGTGCAATTCATAAAATCGATGGCATCATAAGGGAGGAAAATTATGTGGATATATTGAAGCAACATCTCAAGACATTAGTCAGGAAGTTAAAGCTTGGTCGCAAATGGGTCTTCCAAATGGACAATGACCCCAAGCATACTTCCAAAGTTTCCAAAGACTCCAGCTCCAGTTACACCAGCTCTGTCAGGAGGAATGGGCCAAAATTCACCCAACTTATTGTGGGAAGCTTGTGGAAGGCTACCCGAAACGTTTGACCCAAGTTAAACAATTTAATGGCAATGCTTCCAAATACTAATTGAGTGCATGTAAACTTCTGACCCACTGGGAATGTGATGAAAGAAATAAAAGCTGAAATAAATCATTACTCTGACATGTCACATTCTTAAAATAAAGTGGTGATCCTAACTGACCTAAGATAGAGATTTTTTACTGGGATTAAATGTCAGGAATTGTGAAACACTGAGTTTAAATATATTTGGCTAAGGTGTATGTTAACTTCCGACTTCAACTGTACATTTATCCTGTTTCCACAATCCAGTAACCCTACGTGACTTTTTGTCTCTGGTACAGGCTGGCTCTGTATCTGTTCTGTTGTACTTGAAAGATAAGTCAGCTAACTGTATGCAAAGTAGTACAGCAGGTTATTTTCCGAAGTTGACAGTTGAAACAAGCCAATACCTTACATGGAAATGTAGCCTATGTTTCAAATGCAATTGTTATGGAAACTGCACTAGGCCTAGGCTACTCTGTTCTACTTTTCTCATTAGCTGACATTGTAGGTCATAGACTCATAGTTAAGACGTACAGGTTTCTGTTTGCATTCAACAGTGGGTGTACCATGTGTCATTCATTGCATTATAAATAGCCTATGTCTGAGTTGGCGATGTGTCATCATGCTGTGTGTATTGTTATAAGCCTATTACATAAGTTATCATCACAGTGTTCAACTTTAAAGTGTCAATATTGTCTTTGAGACTGGTCCGATCCCTGGCTCGAGATACATCCATGATAATGAGATTATCGGTCAAGCTCTTAAACTGACTAGGCCAATTCATGAGCGCCTATAGGCCTGTGTTTTTCAGACCTTGTCTCGGGGACCCACAGACGTTTCACAATTTAGTTGTAGCCCTGAACTAGCTTACCTGATACACCTAGTCAAGGGCTTGATGATTAGTTGACAAGTTGAAACAGGTGTGCTAGCGGTGCAATAGTTCAAATTCAAGGAACGGTTGAGCGTCCCCGAGGAGACGTTTGAAAACCCCTGGCCTAGGTGAGAGGGTAGTTGTGTTGTGTTACTGGTCCTTTGTAAAATAAAACTGTGCAACTTTAGCGCTTTAGAGTGAAATGCACAATCAAGTGTTTCATATTGGATCATCAATAGTGTTGAGGATGTCTTCCTGGTTCAGCTTCCAGGGTTTGGCCAACAGGGTGTTTGTTGGCTATTTTTTGCCAACAAAATAACCATTCAAAAATTCTAATGTGGGGCATCAGAGATTGGTTGGAGCATGAGGAAGAATAGGTAGTGTGTGTGTCTCTGTCTCTCTGACTGCATGCATGTGTGGTGGTGCTCTGTCCGTTCTCTGCCTGCCCTGCAGTGACTCAGCCTGCAGCCTACGGGCTAGGGGGACAGCTCCTTGAAGGCAGTCTTCCAAACCAGTGCACACAGGAGCCCATGTAGGCCTAACCACTAACCACTGTGTGTGGCTTTACCAGTCAATATTTCCAAGAATCCCTTCCAGACAGGCAAAATAAGTCCTCCAACTCTGGTTCAACTTGTTGCCCATCATTAATCCCATCACTCATACTTGCTGTAGTCTTGATGTGTACCGTACCAAGCAAACAGCACTACTGTAGTCTTTTGTGGATGCACAACACACAGTGGACCTTGTTGGATTGAGTATTCAACAATGTCCTATGTTAATGCATTGCATGATACTGTTCTGTAAGAATTTAGTAGAATTTAAGGCTTTTGCCTCTGTGGACTGGATGCTTAATTCAGAATAAGTATCTTTCCTGTTAGCCTCTTTACCTTGAGAAACCAGTAATAATTGGCCAAGCCTAGTGCCAACCTAATTGTTTTGTTTGAACTACTGTGATAGAGAGAACATGATACTTCCCACTGAAAGGGAAGGGAACTGTAACGGCTTTCTTCCTGGGATGAAGGAGAGGACCAAAATGCAGCGCGGTTATTGTTCAACATGTTTAATAAGACGATAAAACAATGAACATTAACAAATAACAAAATAACAAACGTGAAAGCCGAGACAGTCCTATCTGGTGCAGAACACAAACACAGAGACAGGAAACAACCACCCACAATCCCCAACACAAAAAAAGCCACCTATATATCATTCTCAATCAGGGACAATGATTGACAGCTGTCTGAGAACCATATTAGGCTGGACACAGAAACAGACTAACTAGACACACAACATAGAATTCCCACCCAGCTCACGTCCTGACCAACACTAAACAAGCAAAACATAAGAACTCTGGTCAGGACGTTACAGGAACTAAATTCATCAAAAAACTTAGCTTATAACAGTATACCTTTCTTTTGTGGGATACACATAAGGCAATTCTAGGTCTTGTGGCATATTTTGGTTAAACTATCCCCAATTCAATGGAATTGCAACCCTCTGCCTGCACAGTGCATTCTTCCATCACATGTGCGGTGCACTCTTCCATCACATGTACAGCTGATTCTCAAGATCTTGCACACTAATGAGCTGCTCTTGAGCCCACACTACTACACTGTCTGAGCAAAGGACTACATGCTTTCTGGTAAGTTTTGATTACAATACTGGGTGGGGTGAATATACACTGCTCAAAAAAATAAAGGGAACACTTAAATAACACAATGTAACTCCAAGTCAATCACACTTCTGTGAAATCAAACTGTCCACTTAGGAAGCAACACTGATTGACAATAAATTTCACATGCTGTTGTGCAAATGGAATAGACAAAAGGTGGAAATTATAGGCAATTATCAAGACACCCCCCAAAACAGGAGTGATTCTGCAGGTGGTGACCATAGACCACTTCTCAGTTCCTATGCTTCCTGGCTGATGTTTTGGTCACTTTTGAATGCTGGCGGTGCTCTCACTCTAGTGGTAGCATGAGACGGAGTCTACAACCCACACAAGTGGCTCAGGTAGTGCAGTTCATCCAGGATGGCACATCAATGCGAACTGTGGCAAAAAGGTTTGCTGTGTCTGTCAGCGTAGTGTCCAGAGCATGCAGGCGCTACCAGGAGACAGGCCAGTACATCAGGAGACGTGGAGGAGGCCGTAGGAGGGCAACAACCCAGCAGCAGGACCGCTACCTCCGCCTTTGTGCAAGGAGGTGCACTGCCAGCGCCCTGCAAAATGACCTCCAGCAGGCCACAAATGTGCATGTGTCTGCTCAAACGGTCAGAAACAGACTCCATGAGGGTGGTATATGAGGGCCCGACGTCCACAGTTGGGGGTTGTGCTTACAGCCCAACACCGTGCAGGACTTTTGGCATTTGCCAGAGAACACCAAGATTGGCAAATTCGCCACTGGCGCCCTGTGCTCTTCACAGATGAAAGCAGGTTCACACTGAGCACATGAGCACATGTGACAGACGTGACAGAGTCTGGAGACGCCGTGGAGAACGTTCTGCTGCCTGCAACATCCTCAAGCATGACCGGTTTGGCGATGGGTCAGTCATGGTGTGGGGTGGCATTTCTTTGTGGGGCCGCACAGCCCTCCATGTGCTCGCCAGAGGTAGCCTGACTGCCATTAGGTACCGAGATGAGATCCTCAGACCCCTTGTGAGACCATATGCTGACACATGCACATTTGTGACCTGCTGGAGGTCATTTTGCAGGGCTCTGGCAGTGCTCCTCCTTGCACAAAGGCGGAGGTACCGGTCCTGCTGCTGGGTTGTTGTCCTCCTAC
Source organism: Salvelinus fontinalis (assembly GCF_029448725.1). Lineage (NCBI taxonomy): Eukaryota > Metazoa > Chordata > Actinopteri > Salmoniformes > Salmonidae > Salvelinus > Salvelinus fontinalis. The sequence goes on along the minus strand of NC_074673.1, from coordinate 28,556,004 downwards.
GGCCTCCTCCACGTCTCCTGATGTACTGGCCTGTCTCCTGGTAGCGCCTCCATGCTCTGGACACTACGCTGACAGACACAGCAAACCTTTTTGCCACAGTTCGCATTGATGTGCCATCCTGGATGAACTGCACTACCTGAGCCACTTGTGTGGGTTGTAGACTCCGTCTCATGCTACCACTAGAGTGAGAGCACCGCCAGCATTCAAGTGACCAAAACATCAGCCAGGAAGCATAGGAACTGAGAAGTGGTCTGTGGTCACCACCTGCAGAATCACTCCTGTTTTGGGGGGTGTCTTGATAATTGCCTATAATTTCCACCTTTTGTCTATTCCATTTGCACAACAGCATGTGAAATTTATTGTCAATCAGTGTTGCTTCCTAAGTGGACAGTTTGTTTTCACAGAAGTGTGATTGACTTGGAGTTACATTGTGTTGTTTAAGTGTTCCCTTTATTTTTTTGAGCAGTGTATTTTATATGACATACAGTATATGATTCTTTTGTTAACTAGTAAATAAACTCAGCAAAAAAGATACGTCCCTTTTTCAGGACCCTGTCTTTCAAAGATAATTCGTAAAAATCTAAATAACGTCACAGATATTCATTGTAAAGGGTTTAAACACTGTTTCCAATGCTTGTTCAATGAACCATAAACAATTAATGAACATGCACCTGTGGAACGGTCGTTAAGACACTAACAGCTTACAGATGGTAGGCAATTAAGGTCACCGTTATGAAAACTTAGGACACTAAAGAGGCCTTTCTACTGACTCTGAAAAACACCAAAAGAAAGATACCCATGGGGCCTGCTCATCTGCGTGAACATGCTTGAGGCATGCTGCAAGGAGGCATGAGGACTGCAGATGTGGCCAGGGCAATAAATTGCAATGTCCGTACTGTGAGAGGCCTAAGACCGCACTACAGGGAAACAGGACGTACAGCTGATCGTCCTCGCAGTGGCAGATCACGTGTAACAACACCTGCACAGGATCGGTAGATCTGAACATCACACCTGTGGGACAGGTACAGGATGGCAACAACAACTGCCCGAGTTACACCAGGAACTCACAATCCCTCCATCAGTGCTCAGACTGTCTGCAATAGGCTGAGGGAGGCTGGACTGAGGGCTTGTAGGCCTGTTGTAAGGCAGGTCCTCACCAGACATCACCGGCAACAACGTTGCCTATGGGCACAAACCCACCGTCGCTGGACCAGACAGGACTGGCAAAAAGTGCTCTTTTCTGACGAGTCGTGGTTTGTCTCACCAGGGGTGATGGTCGGATTTGCGTTTATCGTCAAAGGAATGAGTTACACCAAGGCCTGTACTCTGGAGCGGGATCGATTTGGAGGTGGAGGGTCCGTCATGGTCTGTGCGGTGTGTCACAGTATCATCGGACTGAACTTGTTGTCATTGCAAGCAATCTCAACGCTGTGCATTACAGGGAAGACATCCTCCTCCCTCATGTGGTACCCTCCCTTACTGCAGGCTCATCCTGACATGACCCTCCAGCATGATTTCCTGCAAAACAGGAATGTCAGTGTTCTGCCATGGCCAGCGAAGAGCCCGGATCTCAATCCCATTGAGCACGTCTGGGACCTGTTGGATCGGAGGGTGAGGGCTAGGGCCATTCCCGCCAGAAGTGTCCCGGGAACTTGCAGGTGCCTTGGTGGAAGAGTGGGGTAACACCTCACAGCAAGAACTGGCAAATCTGGTGCAGTCCACGAGGAGGAGGTGCACTGCAGTACTTAATGCAGCTGGTGGCCACACCAGATACTGACTGTTATTTTTGATTCCCCCCTCCCCCCCCAGTGCATAAAGTTCCCTCAGCGCTCACAACAAGTAACCTCTGACAAAAGTCCCTCTACTTCTATTCGAGGTGAAAATCATGAATCAGATAGCAACAGCTCATGGCCCTCCTGGAATCAGAAGTTTATTTTACTCAATTGAGGAATGTATTCATAGAAATGCTGATGAATGTCTTGCTCGAGCTGTGTATGCAACTGGTTTACCTCTGATGCTCACAGGCAATGTGTATTGGAAGAGATTTCTGAATGTTCTTCGCCCAGCATACATACTTTAATACATATATACTTTAAACTCTCAGTTAGAAACACGTTTGTAATCACTAGCTTGGATGGTACTCAAATCAATAAGGTCTCTGCATATAAATACTTAGGGGTATGGTTAGATGATAGGCTTTCTTTTAAAAAACATGTTACTGAATTGGGAAAAAAGCTCAAATTCAAGATAGGATTCCTTTACAGAAACAGGGCTTGTCTGTCCTCTGTAAATAGGAAAAAAATTGTGCAGGCTACTTTTATGTCCGTTTTAGATTATGGTGATATTATCTATATGCATGCATCGGCAAACACATTAAAACCACTGAATGCTATTTACCATTGTGCACTCAGGTTTATCACGGGTGATAGTTACAGAACTCATCACTGTATCCTATATCAACATGTGGGTTGGGTCTCTCTATCTGTGAGGCGAGAGCAACATGCTCTCTTGTTTATTTATAAAGCACTTCTTTTAAAATTACCTCCATATATATCATCATTAATTTCCACAAGATGTACTAATTTTAAAACCAGATCACAGATGTGGATTACATTAGAGACTCCTGCGGTCTCCACAGAGTTGGGTAGGACTGCCTTCAGTTCCTTTGCACCTTATTTATGGAACAAACTGCAGATCCAACTTAAGTTAGACACTCTGGTGTCCCTTGCCCATTTTAAAATGTTTATGGAGGATCAATATGATGTTGTCTGTGATTGTTTCTGTTGAATTGTGTATGTTTTGAAATGTTCTTGTCTGTATGTCTAAAACTGTACATGTCAACATGTTTACACAGGGCACAGCCGTAAAAGAGATCCAGGTCTCAGTCTGTTTTCCCTGTTAAAATAAAGATTTGATGACACCCCTCCAACCAGACATGCTTTATCTACTCGTGCTGGATGCGGAGTTCAGCAGAGTTCAAGTGAAGGTCAAGCAAATCATAGAGAAAGCAGACTGTATTGCAATCATCTCTGATGGGTGGTCGAATGTTCGTGGCCAAGGAATAATTAACGACATCATCTCCACCCCTCAACCAGTATTCTACAAGAGCACAGACACAAGGGACAACAGACACACCGGTCTCTACATTGCAGATGAGCTGAAGGCAGTCATCAATGACCTTGGACCACAGAAGGTATTTGCACTGGTGACAGACAATGCTGCGAACATGAAGGCTGCTTGGTCTAAAGTGGAGGAGTCCTACCCTCACATCACACCCATTGGCTGTGCTGCTCATGCATTGAATCTGCTCCTTAAGGACATCATGGCACTGAAAACAATGGATACACTCTACAAGAGAGCCAAGGAAATGGTTAGGTATGTGAAGGGTCATCAAGTTACAGCAGCAATCTACCTCACCAAGCAAAGTGAGAAGAATAAGAGCACCACATTGAAGCTGCCCAGCAACACCCATTGGGGTGGTGTTGTCATCATGTTTGACATTCTCCTGGAGGGGAGGAGTCTCTCCAAGAAATGGCCATATCACAGTCTGCCGATATGGACTGCCCCATCAAGAGGATCCTCCTGGATGATGTATTTTGGGAGAGAGTGGCAAATCTGGTGAAACTCCTGAAACCTATGGCAGTAGCCATTACACGGATTGAGGGAGACAATGCCATCCTGTCTGATGTTCAGACTCTGCTTGCAGATGTAAGAGAAGAAATCCTTACTGCCCTGCCCACTTCACTGTTGCTCCAAGCAGAGGAAACTGCAGTTCTGAAATACATAAAAAAGTATGAAGACTTCTGCCTGAAGCCCATACACGCCGCAGCGTACATGGTAGACCCCAAGTATATAGGCAAGAGGATCCTGTCTGGTGCAGAAATCAACCAGGCCTATGGTGAAATCACTACTGTGTCTCGCCACCTTGGCCTGGATGAGGGCAAGGTTCTTGGCAGTCTGGCGAAGTACACTTCCAAGCAAGGGCTTTGGGATGGAGATGCAATATGGCAGTCGTGCCAACATATCTCGTCAGCCACCTGGTGGAAGGGACTTTGTGGATCTGAGGCACTTTCCCCTGTTGCCTCCATCCTCCAAATCCCACCAACATCAGCCGCCTCAGAGCGCAACTGGTCCTCGTTTGGGAACACACACACCAAGGCACGCAACAGGCTGACCAATTCAAGGGTTGAAAAATTGGTGGCCATCCGGGCAAATTTGAGGCTTTTTGAGCCTGACAACGAGCCATACTCAACAAGGTTGGAAAGTGACAGTGAAGAATAGGCCTCAGAGTCTGATGTTCAAGAGGTGGACATTGAGGAGGTCCAGGGAGAAGACATGGAAGCCTGAGAGGAAGACAACCAAAGCTTTATTTTCTAGACTTTTTACAGATGTATGTTGAAAACGTTTTTGGGAGATGCGATTGATCGTTGGGGATCATTCAATATTCCCTTTCTTTTGTTATTCAGTGAAATCATCCCATGTGAAGAGTCAACTCATTTAATTAAAGTTGAATTCGCCACTAAATGTTGTTTAAAATTTCTATTGGAAGGATTTAATCATTTGCAATTATGTCTACTTATGATAAGGTAAACGGTTTATGTTTCTGTCTCCATATGATATGGTAAATATATCCAATGCAAAAAACATCTACATTTAAATGGTATTAATATTAATTTGCATATATTTCCGTTAATTCCATATATTCCCACGGAAAGTTTCCACCTCTGAATATTCCCCAAAATGTGCAACCCTAATTGCAATTATTACGATTTTATATTTATTGTGATTCGATACTGTGATTTTATTCCGATTCGATGTTCCAAACATATTGCTCAACATATGTCTGCAGCAGAGGGACAGAGAGCCATGAGAAAATGTGTTTTGATCAGTCATGGATATAAAAGTGTTGAATGCAAATTGGCTCCCTTTTTAAAAAGAAGATGAAGAACAAGCTATGAAGGAAAAATACTGGAGTTTTGGTGCCGGTACAGCCAAATCGAGAAAAAATTATATTGTGATTTTGTCAAAATGATACGATACGATATATCGTCAAAAATAATATCCCGATATGTAACTATCGATTTTTTTTGCCCTCATCACTAATTATTAGACTACATGTCATTATATTCTAATAAGATCTAGGTTATGTTATCTAGAGAAAATGAACAACATAAAAATGCTATGTATAGAAAGACAATAGTCTGACATGCTCCTTCATTCAGAGAGGGTTATTTAAAGGGATCTATTTTACCTTTGCTACCTTCCTGTCTATCTCTCTCAGACTAGGCTTCATCTACTAATTAAAGAGGCGGTTGCTAAGAGATAACAAGCAGTGACATCGCTGCTGAGAGCCTCTGATGTGTTGCAGCCTGAACCTGCATCTCTACTCTGGGTCTCTTCTCTCAACCCCCATCTAGACCTGAGTGCACCTGACTCATGTGAAGGAGTAGGGGGAGAGAGAGAGAAAGCGGAGCCACACCACATACCACACGCCATGGCAGCTTTCACCAATACCCCGAAAGTGAGTTCCGGGAGTGCTCCTCGCCACGGGTTCAGGGAGGAGAGCCCAGCGGAGTGTGACTGGAAGGACTGTGACACTGGAGGCAGCGAGAGGTCTAGAGGACACCGCACCATGCTGGATAAGACCCATGACTTCTTCCAGACCTGTGACATCGAGGACAAGGGCTTCATCACCCGCCGGGACATGCAGGTAAGATCACCTATATGGGATCACCGAGTCTGACAGAATCATCTCATGGGAAGTTATTGAAATGTTTAGGCTACACCAGACGTGCATTATGTATGTTCCAATCCCTACTGTGTAGTTACCTAGTCATGTGTCGATGTTACTTTTATGTCATTATGTCAAGAGTACCAAATATTTTAAAGCTCCAACTTTTGATACTGATTTTTACGATGCAATAAGTTATGACCGTTTTGTTTTGAACTGTGATTCATGCTGAATGTTGTTTTGCCGCTCTGAAGGTTCAAAATAATTCTGAGTTGTAGTCGGTTGGTTGGAGTTGTGATGGATTTCTCTAGATGTATTCTAGCCTACACATCTGTCCCGTATCTCACTATTGTTATCATTCAGGCTTTTGTAAGGGCATCTGAATGACTGCTGTTAACAATAGAATACACTAAACAATGAGGAAATTATAGCAATCTAACAACTGCAACAAATCCTCCATAGACATTTATGTTAGATTTGGAGACAAATATCTGGTAATTTCATTAGGCTGCACATGGAGGACAGAGACTCTGTGTGCTCCTTAGAATTAGCTAGAACACTTCTATATCCATGTTGTGTGCTCATTAGAGATGCTTCTGAGGACATAGTCTCTATCATTCTAATTCAGGAGTGTATGTAAAAAGAGTGCCAGGAACCCACAACACCTACTGGCAGCAAAGAGCCAAGCAGATCCACGCTTTGTCATATATCTCCTTCAGCTGTGTTATTGTGCAGATCCAGAAGCCTTTCACATTCATCCATGGCAGTATTATTTTGATGGAGCAGTTGTGAGCCCACGCCGTGACAAGGGTCTCTCAATAGAATGGATGGGTCTCTTTGATCATTGCTTACGGAAATAGATTGAAAATGACCTTATACCCACTCCCCATGTTCATTAGGAGTTGTGGAAGAATTACATTTTTTTAGTAATGGAAATGGATAACTCAACATATGCAGGAGTGTACAGTACATTGCTTCTCCCACTCTGTGTAAATTAGTCTAATTAACATACAAGTAGGTAATCAGTGTTAGCAACTGAAATGCAGTTCTGCTGGTCTATAGCTACAGTGCATTCGGAAAGTATTCAGACCCCTTGACTTTTTTCATATTTTGTTACGTTACAGCATTATTCTAAATTGTATTAAATAAATAAAAATCTCATCAATCTATACACACAAAACCCCATAATGACAAAGCGAAAACCGTTTTTTAGACATTTTTGCAAATGTATTAAAAAATATAAAACTGAAATACCTTATTTAAATACATTTTCAGACCCTTTGCTATGGGACTCGAAATTGAGGGAACATTTCCGATTGTGTTTTTTTGTTAGTTTATTTGCGTTGTTTGTTACTTATTTTGTACATAATGTTGCCGCTACCGTCTCTTATGACCGAAAAAAACGTCTGGACATCAGGACTGCGATTACTCACCACGGACTAGCAGAATCCTTTTTTTCCTTTAATGAGTCTGACGAGCCCCGACGCGAATGATATACTGCTTTCTTGGGACCAGGCCCAGATCCCCGTGATTTGCGTGAAGAGAAGGTGAAGAAAAAGGGGCCAAAGGCTGCCTTCTGAGAATTCGTAGGCGATCCAATAAACCCCCACTTCCTTCCATTCTGCTAGCAAATGTGCAATCTTTGGAGAAGAAAATAGATGACCTACGCGCAAGATTAAACTACCAACGGGACATTCAAAACTGTAATATCTTATGCTTCACGGAGTTGTGGCTGAATGACGACACTATCAACATACAGCTGGCTGGTTATACGCTGTACCGGCAGGATAGAACAGCGGCGTCTGGTAAAACAAGGGGCGGCGGGCTATGTATTTTTGTAAATAACAGCTGGTGCACGATATCTAATTAAGTCTCAAGCTATTTCTCATCTGAGGTAGAGTATATTATGATAAGCTGTAGACCACACTATCTACTTAGAGAGTTTTCATCTGTATTTGTCATAGCTGTTTACATACCACAACAGTCAGAGGCTGGCGATAAGACAGCATTGAATGAGCTGTATTCCACCAATAAGCAAACAAGAAAACGCTCACCCAGAGGCGGCGCTCTTAGTAGCCGGGGACTTTAATGCAGGGAAACTTAAATTTGTTTTACCAAATTTCTATCAGCATGTTAAATGTGCAACCTGGACCACCTTTAATCCACACACAGAGACGCATACAAAGCGCTCCCTCGCCCTCCATTTGGCAAATCTGACCCAAATTCTATCCTCCTGATTCCTGCTTACAAGCTAAAATTAAAGCAGGAAGCACCAGTGGCTAGATCAATAAAAAAGTGGTCAGATGAAGCAGATGCTAAACTACAGGACTGTTTTGCTAGCACAGACTGGAATATGGCATTGAGGAGTACACCACATCAGTCATTGGCTTCATCAATAAGTGCATCGATGAAGTCTTCCCCACAGTGACCGTACGTACATACCCCAACCAGAAGCCATGGATTACAGGCAACATCCGCACTGAGCTAAAAGCTAGAGCTGCCGCTTTCAAGGAGCCCTCCGACGAACCATCAAACAGGCAAAGCGTCAATACAGAACTAAGATTGAATCGTACAACACCGGCTCTGAAGCTCGTCGTATGTGGCAGGGCTTGCAAACAATTACAGACTACAAAGGGAAGCACATCCGGGAGCTGCCCATTGACATGAGCCTACCAGATGAGCTAAACTACTTCTATGCTATCTTCGAGGCAAATGGCACTGAAACATGCATGACAGCACCAGCTCTTCCGGGAGACTGTGTGATCACGCTCTCAGCAGCCGATGTGAGTAAGAACTTCAAACAGGTCAACATTCATAAGGCCGCAGGGCCAGACAGATTACCAAGACGTGTACTGCAAGCATGCGCTGACCAACTGGCAAGTGTCTTCACTGACATTTTCAACCTCTCCCTGTCTGAGTCTGTAATATCATCATGTATTAAGCAGACCACCATAGTCCCTGTGCCCAAGAGGACTAAGGTAACCTGCCTAAATGACTACCGAACCATAGCACTCATGTCTGTAGCCATGAAGTGCTTTGAAAGGCTGGTCATTGTTCACATCAACACCATTATCCCAGAAACCCTAGACCCACTCCAATTTGCATACCGCCCCAACAGATCCACAGATGATGCAATATATTGCACTCCACACTGCCCTTTCCCACCTGGACAAAAGGAACACCTATGTGAGAATGCTATTCATTGACTACAGCTCAGCGTTCAACACCATAATAACCTTAAAGCTCATCAATAAGCTAAGGACCCTGGAACTAAACACCTCCCTCTGCAACTGGATCCTGGACTTCCTGACGGACCACCCCCAGGTGGTAAGGGTAATTAACAACACATCCGCCACGCTGATCCTCAACACAGGGGCCCCTCAGGGGTGCGTGCTCAGCCCCATCCTGTACTCCCTGTTTACTCATGACTGCACGGCCAGGCACGACTCCAACACCATTAAGTTTGCCAATGACACAACAGTGGTAGGCCTGATCACCGTCAACGACGAGACAGCCTATAGGGAGGAGGTCAGAGACCTGGCCGTGTAGTGCCAGGACAACAACCTCTCAACGTGATCAAGACAAAGGAGATGATTGTGGACTACAGGAAAAAGAGGACCGAGCATGCCCCCATTCTCATCGACAGGGCTGCATTGGAGCAGGTTGAGAGCTTCAAGTTCCTTGGTGTCCACATCACCAAAAAACTAACTTGGTCCATGCACAACAAGACAGTCGTGAAGAGGGCACGACAAAACCTATTCCCCCTCAGGAGACTGAAAAGATTTGACATGGGTCCTCAGATCCTCAAAAGGTTCTAAAGCTGCGCCATCGAGAGCATCCTGACTGGTTGCATAACTGCATGGTATGGCAACTGCTCGGCCTCCGACCGCAAGGCTCTACAGTAGGTAGTGCGTACGGCCCAGTACATCACTGGGGCCAAGCTTCCTGCCATCCAGGACCTCTATACCAGGCGCTGTCAGAGGAAGGCCCTTGTCAATGACTCCAGCCACAACAGTCATAGACTGTTCTCTCTGCTACCGCATGGCAAGCGGTACCGAAGCGCCAAGTCTAGGTCCAAGAGGCTTCTACCCCCAAGCCATAAGACTTCTAAACACCTAATCAAATGGCTACTCAGACTATTTGCACTTTAATAAAAAACCTACCTACATGTAAAATCTACCTACATGTACATATTACTTCAGCTAACCCCGCACATTGACTTGGTACCGGTACCCCCCTGTATATAGTCTCGCTGTTGTTATTTTACTGCTGCTCTTTAATTACGTAGTTACTTTTATTTCTTGGTCTTATCCGTATTTTTTAAACTGCATTTTTGTTTAGGGGCTCGTAAGTAAGCATTTCATTTTAAGGTCTACACCTGTTGTATTCGGCACATGTGGTTTGATTTGACTATTCAGGATTGAGGGAAAGATGAACGGAGCAAAGTACAGAGAGATCCTTGATGAAAACCTGCTCCAGAGTGCTCAGGAACTCAGACTGACCCTAAGCACACAGCCAAGACAACGTAGGAGTAGCTTTGGGATAAGTCTCTGAATGTCCTTGAGTAGTCCAGCCAGAGCCCGGACTTGAACCCGATCAAACATCTCTGGAAAGACCTGAAAATAGCTGTGCAGCGACGCTCTCCATCCAACCTGGCAGAGCTTGAATGGGAGAATGGGAGAAACTTCCAAAACAGGTGTGCCAAGCTTGTAGCGTCATACCCAAGAAGACTCAAGGCTTTAATCGCTGCTAAAGGGGCTTCAACAAAGTACTGAGTAAAGGGTCTGAATGCTTATGTAAATGTGATATTGATGTTTTTTTTAAATACATTTGCAAAAATGTCAAAAACCTGTTTTTGCTTTGTCAATATGGGGTATTGTGTGTAGATTGACGAGGGCAAAACACTACTTAATCCATTTTAGAATAAGGCTGTAACGTAACAAAATGTGGGAAAAGTCAAGGGGTCTGAATACTTTTCGAATCCACTATATACAACCAGAGCAGGTGGTACAGGAAAGTCATTTTGATTTAGTCAGGTATTTACAATGCTTGATAAGGCAACCCTTGTATATCCACAAGGGTTAAGAATCTGGTGGCACAATAACCCTTTTTAAAATATATATTTTATTTACTTTAATAACGTATTCTAGCAAATGCCAGCATTGCCATAGATGTGCACATGTAGCATTTTGTGCTCATGCACATAATATACAGCCTGTACAATGTTTTTCACACCATGATCTAACTGTTGGCAGTGGTGTGTCTCAGGCTGGGAACTCTGTTTGCTGACATAAGGGATGTGTTCAGTCCAGATAACAGAATGTACAAGCAGTGGAAAGCAGACTAGGTCTCATAGAGTTCCTACTATGAATTTCACAAGTGGTTTCAGTTTAAACATTGACATGCACAGCTCACAGAGGTGTGGCAGCATTTGGCTTTTCAGGATCATTCTGGTCTTTACTGTTTATTTTCAGGGTTTCAGTAGGTTTTAAGTCTCTTGTTTGCTTGTCTATATTACAAACCGTTTTTACACTCTGCTTGGCCTTGGTGTGTAAATGGTGGTTTGGGCTATGTATTAACACAGATTAAGGTTTCTGTTGTTGACTTTTTTTGCTGTTTTTGTTGACTGGGCAGATATGTTAATTTCTCAAATGTTTGGGTTCAATCCGAATAAAGATGTCACAGGTTCATTAATATAAACATTTTATTAAACAAATAGAGTAGTTATTTACTATTCCTTCATCATGAACACGTTTACATCCATTAGATCAGTTATGTGAGCGCAAATAATACACTATCCCACTCCTTATGAACATGAAGTTCTTACAACGACTCGTCCTGTACTTGGATACAAATCTCTTCTGATGCTAATCATAGTGTTGAAGTGTTTTCCCAGGGGCTTATGCCTGGCTGGCAGCTGTATTGTTAATGTAAATACTCCAGAATCCTTCAGGTCCCCAGTCGTGTCAATGGCACCTGACAGTGTGTCCTGCTCCACAGAGGCTCCATGGAGAGCTGCCACTCAGTGCCGAGGAGCTGGAGAACGTCTTTGACACCCTGGACTCTGACGGCAATGGATACCTCACCCTGGAGGAATTCTCCTTGGGCTTTAGTAGGTTGACTATGTTCCCTTCTCACTTTCTACTATCCACTGAATGTTTATGTGCTGTGATTGTAGTGTCTTCCATTTCCACATAATAACATCAACAGTGCTAGTGCACCATGCAGGCGGAGTATGGTAGCTCAGCGTAGGTGCAGGTGCAGGTAGAGAGAAAGAGAAGGGAAAGAGTGGAGAGTGAGAGTAAAGGATATTATGAATTATCTCCTGGACTCTTGTTTCTCTAGGTGAGTTCCTGTTTGGCCGGAGGATCTCTGCAACAGAGGGGATGGGGGAGGCCAGCCCCATTGCCAAGGAACCCACTCAGGGCCCTCCAGGCGCCCTGTACCAGACCCAGTGGGAGGAGAGGTTGGTGGGCAGCGAGGACGA